>NC_040232.1:20503930-20529763 GCF_001444195.1 Xiphophorus couchianus
TGTTGGTGGTGGTGGTGTTTATATTTATGAGGAAGGTATGGAAATTTAAAACAAGTACATTCAAAAAAATACAATAGACAACAAATAGTACGTAATTTACGTAATAAAAATGCTAAATAAATTATATTAATTAATCATCACCCTTACTCTTTCACAAGTTATATCTGGAAATGATGTTCATCAATGTTGCAAAGCAATACAACATAAAAGTTGTATTGCTTTGCAACATTGCTTTGTGCACTCAGTTAGACTTCATAGTTTACTTCTCTTTTAAAAATAATGAAAAACTGTCCTTTAGTAGTTTCTTGTAAGATGCGAACAGCATCCAGCGGTGTAAACGCGTGGAGGCTTACTATTCGCTCACGGGATTTAAGCTGCGTCGTTGCTTGGCAACTGGACCCCGCGGCATCTTGGAAGTTGTAGTTAATTCAGGGTTTGGTCCGTTTTGCCAGTCCCAGGAAGCGGGAAAGACACAACTACATATCCCAGAGGTCTACTGTTCAAGACAAATCCCACCCCTGTTTGAACACATGACTGTGAGCTGGAGTGAGCTACAATAACACTCTGTTGTGCTTCCAGGTTTAGCCTCGTTTGTTGTTCTTTTTTTTGGCGCGTAGCTGCTCTTAAAAATGAGGCTGCAGTGTTTGGTGGCGGCGCTTTGGCTCGGCGTGGGTGTCATGGCAGGGAAATACTCTCGGGAGGTGAATGAGCCCACGCAGAGTGATGGCGGTGGGCAGACAGCGGAGTTCAGGATAGCTAAACTCAACCAGGTGTGGGAGAAAGCTAAACGGGTAGGTACCGCAAGACAGAATAATATGTCGCTATCTGCAGTCATGATAAAGCAACAAATTTCTGCGCTCTGGTGGAAATTAATAAATATTGAAAGGGCTTTAACCGGACGTGTTATTTTTGCCCGTGGATCTCATAGCTGAGAGTGTAACGGTCTCAAGAATCACAAACTCTTTAATAATAATGAATAGTGAAAAGACTTCAACGCTAATTTTAGCGTTGTGACAAAGAACATTCCCAGCCAAATTAGCACAATCTTTAATTTTAGGCCTTTTAATCGTCATAAACGTCTTAGTTTGACACTGACATGGTGTTAAATGTTTAAGGAGCATCCACAGAGGAGTTGTACTGTTCAGTGGTGTTAATAAAGTTGACTGTCATCTGTCTTACGTCGTTCACAGACAGACTGTTGTTGACTTTGCATCAGACTTATCACCTGCACTTCCTCTCTGTATGCTGATCTGTCAATCTTACGGATGAGATCCGCCGTAGTGTGTCGTCATCAGCGACCCTGGTGATGCGGTTTAAGCATCACCAGGTTTAAGCAGTGTATGGTCATGATCAGCAGTAGACCGAGTACACAACCATGAGGCGCTCCAGTTCTCATTGTGCTGGAGACGCAGTCTGGGCTGACGTCTTCCGGTGGGAAAGTACGGCATCCTGTTGGGGAGGGGAGATTGCTCAGCTTTCCAGCCTGTTCATATTCTCAAAGGTGCAGTGAAACAGATCCAGAAGTGGGATGATGGCGTAGTTTGTTGACTAATTGGTTCTAAAGGCAATGTGTATTTAGCAGGAAGGACAATAGAACCAAACTGTATACACTTTGTCTGTTTTTTTTTTTTATTGCTACTTTCACAGTTTCTTTCTGGACTGATGGAACATTAAAAATAGTAACCAAGCAAACACACTTCTCCTCTTCCTATCAGAGTAATCCTTCATTTTCTGCTCCCTTTGTGTTGACAGATGCAGCTGACACCAGTGCGACAGGCCGAGCTGCACAGTGACCTAAAGATTCAGGAAAAAGATGAGCTGCAGTGGAAAAAAATGAAGGTGGAAGGCTTGGATGAGAACGGGGAGAAAGAAGCCCAGCTCAGGCGCAACTTTAACGGTGAGAACAGCCTAAAGTGAGACAATAAGTCTGTTCTTTTTTTATTTTGGTTTTAAGAAATTTAAATGTGTATTTATAGTTCAACACCATTGACAGTATTTAACACCAATAATAAATATGGACAGTTCAAGCTGACATAATCCTGTGCAGGGGAGTTGAGCGTAGGGCAGATTTAAATTTACCAAGAAATGCTTAATCAAGTTAGGATGGAAACAGGAGGTGATATACAAGCGCATGAAAGGATGTTCTCCTGCTAAACTGCAGGTGATGAAGCAGCCGCCCACATAAGTATCTGATGCTTTCTGCCACAAGCAGCAGGTGGACGCCCTCTTCCCTTGTAGCACCTCTGGCAGCAGCTCAGAAACAAGCCGCCGTACCCTCTCCAGTGATCCCATTTAACTCGATTTTCACACGCAACAAATCACTGAAACACTCTTGCTATAAATGTTGATCTTCGGAGCATTAGAGACCAAAAAACATACAAAATGTAGAGATTAATTTTTCATTTTTGTAAGGAATTTGGCCTGTGTTGAGAGGGAAATCTGATTAAGGTTAATCAGTGACTCCTTGGGCTGGGTTTGAATTTCAGTCAGTTGACAAGCATTGTTGGTCAAAACCCTGTTTAGAATCACTGCTATTTGTTCCTAAGCTAATTTTGCATCCCATCCACCTTGGCTTCATTGAACCCATATGTTACATAAACCAAAAAAAACAAAAAAAAACGGGATCTGCTGTGAAATGTTAAGACAGGGTAAAAGGTAGCTGTTCACTAATAGAAAGAAAAACAGAGCTTCGCAGTGTAAAGCAAAAATATCCTCATCACAATATTGTTTTATAATAATGTACATAATTGTTTGCAATGCAACATTTTTGGCTGTTGTATCCTACAGGGCAGATAAGCATGTTTTACATTCAAAACATATATTATTGATGGGGATTTGTGTATTTCTGCTGAGATTTGATTAAACTCTCAGTCTCAGCATCTCTGTGTTTTAGGACTTGATTAGTGCAGTACATTGTGCCTTCATATAAAGTTGATTTTGTCTCTCTTTTTTTGTGGATGATCTCCTTTTTGTGGATGATCTCTCTTTTCCTTTCCTCTGTGAACTTCTCTCTGGCCTCCCTTTCTCATCCACACTTATTTTCCAACTACTTTCAATTGTAAGAGTCTTTTGCTTATACATGAAATGCAAATATTACAGGTTTTGTCAGCTTGTGCAATACATTCTTATTTTTATTGTGTAAGCACTTTAATTTCTCCACATTTTATACAACTATTATAGATCAAAATGTCTAAAGATTGTTATCTAAGCTCCTCATTACTCTCAGTGATAGAGTAGCATTTCTGCACCAGCTCCAGCCACCAACTCTCTGTTCTTGCTGGCCAACATATTTTTTTTTTAACAAAGAGTTCCTGTAAACATTCAGCTAAGCCATGACTTCTTTAGCTCTTTTGTAAATTTAAAAATATTTATTTGTCTCATTATGCAACACCTCTCGTAAAACTCACTGCAAGAATAAAATCTTGCTTTACTATTTGAACTCGTCGATTGAGTCAAAAACAGCATCTCAAAGAAGTACAGAAGTCCATCAGCGCCATAAAATATTATACTACTGCTTCTATTCTGTTTATTGAAAAGATAAAACAACCCTGTGTCCCAGCTTGATGCATTATGGGTTAATATGTCACATATTGTTGCGAATATGTTGCTGAATAAGCTGCTGAAACCCATTTTACTGGAATAGAAAAGTGAGCACAGACTTTCTGAGGGACTAAAGTTCAACTTTATACACTGCAGGAGTATAAAATAGGTGGCAACACTATTTGTTACATTCAGAGCAAAAGAAAACATAATGTTCCATAATTAGATTTTTTATGGATTATTAGTTTGTAAGTAAGGTTTTGATCGTGAATATTCAAGTAAATGGGTTTTCTTTCTCTCCATCATGTTGAATTTTAAGTTGTTTTTATTTAATGTTCCATGAAACGCAAGCTTTTTTTTTAAACGCCCACCTGAAGGCATTGTCAATATAATGACAAAAGTTTATTATGCTTCACCTGCCTTCATTACTACTGATTCTTCCTTGCTGTTATTTTAAAATGTTTGCTGTCTTTGTTTGGACTAAATGACTTTATCTCAAAAGTTTCATTAATCCATTCATCCATTTTCTAACACTCTTGTCCCTAGTGGGATCGGGAGGGGTCAAAAGATTAATTAATGGACATGCAAATCAGATTAATTTTATGCTGCTACCAACAACAAACTCTGCTGCCGCCATTTTTACAAAGCAAATGGCGTGGCTGTGGATCACAGATTGTAATTATACCATCCTGGTTTTGTTGTGCAGTGATCCTGGCCAAGTATGGCATGGATGGGAAACGGGACATGAGGCCGATGGAGACCAACTCCCTGAAAGACCACGAGGCCAAAGACGGCGATATGTTCGATGATCCCAAACTGGACAAACTCTGGAACAAGGTTTGTGCTCAGATGCAAAGGAGAGAGGAAAGGCGACACAGAAAACTGTTCTTGGTAGCTTTTGAAACACACTCCTCTCTGTTCTCTTTTACCAACAGGCCAAGAGCTCTGGGAAGTTCTCTAACGAAGAGCTGCAGAGCTTAAAGAGGGAATTCCAGCATCACAAAGACAAGATCCATGAGTACAACATCCTGATGGATACAGTCAGCAGGACTGAGGGTGAGCTAAATGTTTCTACTGAAACAAACTGCAGTCCATTCTGCACTTATTGACACTTCATCTGTGCTCACCATTTTTTGGGCCGATTTGAGATTGTCATAACAAGACAACCTTGATTAAAAATACTACAGTATTACAATATTTACACACAAATTTAAAATTGAGAAAATCTATTGATGAAATGATAGTATTATAAAATTTATTTATTTTGATTTGCAGACTTCAGCAAAAACTAGTTTTTATGTATGCTTTGCATAGAAGGTGGTGCCTTTTTGATATTATCTGGATAATAAGTTGGGCTGTTTGCTTTCTTTTCAGCCGTAATAGGCTACATGGCAGACATGTTTCTAATAGCTTATCACTGGTAATTGTAAAATGTCAAACTAACAACACTTTCCAAACCAGCTCTTTGTGTGTCTTTTTTTGCAATCAGTGTTATTTCCAATTAACAGATTTATTTATTGTGTAAGTAAATGATTAGTGCAGTAGCCTTTTTTTCAGCCAGCTGATCAGAACCACGTTAACCCATCGAACCTGTTTCTTAGTGAGTGGTAGTTGCTGTAAACTCAAAATTATTTGGACCCTGGTTTTGCTGCATAGCACTGATTTTATCAACCTTTAGTGTTCTAAGCTTCTCGTTGAGTTCTTTGGTCCGGTGGCAGGTATCAGGCAGGGCAGGTTCCTGTCCACCGCTCTTTACTCTGTCACTGCTCATCATGTCAAACTGAGAGATTTAAGCAGAGCTGGCAATCCCCCACAGTGTTTCATCTAGACGTGGAGAGTGGATGGGCGCATCTCTTTTGGGCTGGACTGACACTTTGCTGCCGTTTCCTTTTTTTTAAAAAAAATCTCCACAGCATCTATGTCGCTGCGAGACAAGCCGGAGGGTTTTTTTCTGCTTGTCTGATGCATTTAAATATTGAGCCAATCATATGTTGCCTGCAGGGCCTGAGGCTCTATCTCACCACTTTGTCTGCTCACCGTCTGTCTGTTCCTTGATTTTCATTTTTGTTTGCCCTTTTTTTCTCTTTTTGATCCAAATGTCAGCTGGTATTATTATTATGGCCTTTGTTTGCGTTTTTCCTCCTTGAAGATGAGACAGACGGGAATCTCACAGCCTGATGGTGTTAGTCAGTTAAGTCCAGACTTATAGGTGATTCACGGCTCTTACAGAAGAATTGATTTTAATATCGCAAGATCAGACCAATTGTCTTCCAAGGCTATGTCAGAGCTTCTGCAAAACTCTCATCAAACGCTTGTTTGCTTTAATTTCTATCCCTTTGTCATTTCTTCCTCTTTTGACTCGTCTCTTCTTGGCCTCACTCCCAAACACCTTCTCTCCCCCACTTGTCTCCTGCCCTCTCTTTAGAAATTCACAAGAATGTGATCTCCCCCATGGAGGGCGACACCAAAGAGCACCTGCTGCAGCAGAAGCACACAGAGCTGAAGGAGAAAATGAGAGACCTCAACCACGGCTTCCAGCGCCTCCGCAAAATCAGCCACGAGGGTTTCTCTCAAGACAGCGGTGAGGAGGAAGAAAAACACATCTCGCTTCTCGTTTACCCCGACTCTTTATTCACAAAGACTTGTAATCATAGTAACGCTCTTCTGTAAAGGTAACACGCTACAGGCGTCACACAAATGTTTCTTTTGGCTTTTAGTTGAAATTCAATTTGGTTTTCAATAGGAAACGATTGACGTTTTTTAAAACTGCTTTCAGAGCTAAGTTCTAGCGTTGACGTAAATCAGTTTGTCCTTGTTCCAGTTAGCGTTTTCTTTTCTTTTTTTTCCTTACGATTTGCAGCTTTTTCATCCATCCTCTTCTCACAGAATCCATTGTAGTTTTTTTCTTTGCAAGCTTCAGTTGCCTGACAGATAGTTTGGGTCTTTGCTGTTGTAGTTCTGGTCTTGTGTCCCCTTCGACATTGGTCAGTATTTTCTTTCTTCTCCTCTTGTTTTGTTAAAGCGAAGTGTGGACAGAAAACTCAATCCAAGCCTTTGATCCAAGGTGACTAAGTAGCCTTGGAAATCACTTCTGCATAAATCCATAATAAAATGAAAAAGTTTCTTTTATGATCTTTATTGATGTTTGCCAAAGAAATGAATGGGCAGCCTTTGAACAGAGTCATGTGCACAAATTTATTGATGCAGTTTTGATGAGGACTGTTAATTTGCCCCATACTACAACCTGCAAAAATCATTGGTGTGACTTTAATAAGAAGTCAGTCGACTTTCAGGAAATGTTGGTCAGTGTTTTAGGACTTAGTTTTATGTCAGCTCCCTCCCGTGCACAGGGAGTTTCACTTGGTTCAGCCAATATAATCTGGTTTATTTTCAGCGAGAATCCTCTTTTGAAGTGTGGATTTATATCTTTTACAGAAAAAAACGAGTGTGTAAGTATAAACATTGCCATGAACATGTGACCTTGTTGTCACTCAGGATTTGAGTTTTTGCATCTTGTGTGATTTTTGTTTGTCTTTACGAGATGAACTGAGGTAATCCTTTCTCCCTCCGATCCCTTACGGGGAAAAAGTGAGAATCGCCATGACAACCAGGGACATGGAGAAAGTCTCTTCCTATTTTATGGTTATTACAACTAAATAAGGATCCAAATCCCTAATGAGCCTAAATCAGTGATTATGCGAGGCTTTAAAAATGTGACTAAATAGGAGTTCAGGTCTTCATGGATTATTGCTTAAGTAGATTTAAAATTCCTAAACCAGTGATCAACAAAAGAGTCATGTTAGACCTTCAAGACTGGTTTCACCAAAAACATTTTGTGTATGTCAGCAGTTAAATTTCTGCAGTAGACTAGTGATAAGAGGATTGTTTCCTTTGGAAATAAGGCTGTTCTGTATTTCATTATTTTGTATTTATAAAACTAGATTCCACATTACTAATTTACCTAAACCAGGTGTGAAAAATAGTGATTCTGTTGGTTTTTCAAAACAAAAGCTCTGCTACGTTTCAAAATAAAGGTCTTACTTTTCTATGGTGTAATTCTTAGATACTCCTGGATTTCTAATGAGTTTTGAAGACCATCTAGGATGCAGGTTGGTCTTATCTTAGTTATAAAACTTTTATTATGATACTGAGCAATAAGCACTAAGCTTCCTGTATAATCATATTTTCTTTTTCTCTGTTCTAGCTTCTAAAAGAGATAAAAATCTAATATGATTTTAAGATTGGTTATATATAAAAAACAAGGACATTGTCACAATGATGCCCTCTTTAGTTCCTCCATCTGGTCTCAAGTTTATTGCTTTAAACCATCAAAATGCTGTTTATTTATTTTTTGATATTTTATTAACATCATATATAAAAGCTTGAAAGTTTTCCTTTTCAGTCGTTTGGGGTTTCAGCCCAAAGATGGGGAAAATATGTAAAAAAGCGTCAAAGGAACAGACTGAGCACAAAGCAGTCAAGAATGTAGCCCAAGGTTCCCGTTCTCCGACATCAATACGGAACACAATGTGCCTTTTTAAAAGGTTACAAATAGCAAAGTGTCTCTACTTTAATGAGGTAAAGATTTATATGGCACTTTGTTAGGAGAAGCATATCAGGAAAAATGTTGTTTGAAAGCAGAAGCTAGAGGCCATAATGAACCTAACGATATAAAAACACTGGCATATAGCAGCATGTGAGAAAAGTTGTGATTAAAGAATTACCGTAAAACTGTTGCAACATTTAAGCAGTTTTGGGCTGCGCATTTGGTGCCTGGGCCTTCAGAGTGACTTCAGTTTAATCCACTTTATGATGTTACAAGTATACAAGCCACCAACACCATGGTAAACAAAAAACACAATATAACAATGACTGGTATTACTAAGGTTCGTTCAGGCCAGGCGTCAACATCAGTATTGAGTTGTTGGATTTGAAGCGTCCTGCTCGAAATGCCTCATTCAGATCTGGTATTTAAATGCGTCCTGAGTGACCACATGGATCCTACTCTGTATCCAAATAAACACAGACGAGACTCTATTTCCTTCTGAAATTTTTTTTTAATATATTCTCCATTTTACTGCAACAGCATGTTTATGAGGAGTGCGTGGAGAGACGGAGGAAGGTGGGGAGCAAGTGACAGGGCGCTACATAATTTACGCAGCGCTGTTTAATAATTAGTTTATAATTAATTATGAGCGTTTTTTTTCCTTAGCACCACAGTGGAGACATTTCCAATACACTTTTAATTCAACAACTAAATTTATTTACTATTTTCTGTTACTGTTGTAGTAAATATGTCCGGCAGGTAGCTTGGCAGCAGTTTGAATCTCACATAAATTGAAGAAATGATCTCCATTTATAAACCGAGGCATTCATCACTAACCTTTATCGGCCTTTCTATTAAACTGAAAACAGAGTGCACTGAAGTACATTCTGATATATTTATTTGCTAAAACTGGCACAAGTTCTTAGTTGTAATTCATTAAATTTGACCTACCAGTCATTGATCAGAACTGATAAAGGGAAAACTCATCAGCTTCTGATGTTGATTGATCAGTTTCATCTCTAGTAAAATAGTCAAATCTGTTTATGTTTTAGGGCTGAGGAGAATAAATGGCTGCTTGCAATATATTCTCAATAGTTGAAGTTGTATAGAACAGTAAAAATACATTTAGGATAATAAAAAACTTTACACTTTGTACAGCCACCAGCAGTAACTTGAGCTTCATTGTCCTGGAGTATCTGGAGGTGATATTGAGGGAAATGTTAATCCCTTCATCAGCAGGAAGCCTGATATATTACGTGAAGGATTTTTACAACCTAAATTATAATTTCTGATCAATAAGAGTTGAGTTTACCTGATCGATTCATCTCCATATACTACTACAGAGACAGAATGAACTAGTAAAATGGCAACATCTTTTCCCATTCATTTTTATTTCCCCATTAACAATATGTTAATTTTGATCATTTGAGATGACGGTTTTATCCCAGCATTGTAAATTAACAGTAAATGTTGATATTTGCAATGGAGAATGGATAGAAATTTTACTTCTTTTTTTTTTTTCAGGTAATGTCTAAATTTGTGAATTGGAAAGCATTTGGAAACATTGTTCATTCATTGTTTATGTGAAGAACAAGTGAGAAGTGGGCTATGTTGTTTGTCATATTAAAACGGCATTTGTCTGTGTTTCAGAGCCATTGTAGCTCCAAACCGTCTCCTTAGTTTGTCTCTTCCCCTTTCTGTGTGTGTCGTTGCTCTGCAGTGTTTCGGGAGCCGCGTGTGATTGAACTGTGGGAGGCTGCGAAGAGGGCAAACCTCAGCAAAGATGAGCTGGAGTCTCTCAAGGTGAGGCTCACAGCACTTACCGAGGTTGCTTTGTGAGGATTTTGTCAGTCTGCCTCTTAGAAACTTTTTTTTTTTTTTTTGCCCCGTTCATTTTAACTCAAGAGGTTCAACTTTTAACTCAAGTGCTGCTTTAGTAGAAGCAGGATTAAATGCATTACTTTGCCCTTCACTTTGTATCGAAGCCAAGATCAGATGGATCACAGGGCTACATTCAGCTTGAGTTTGCAGTGACATTTCTGCTTTATCTGCTGCTTCAAGTGTTTATCGGATCCACTGTTCATGTAATTGAAGGCGAACTCATTCTGCTCTGCTCAGTTCATATCCATCTTCTCTCCGCTCTTTCAGGAGGAGCTGCATCACTTTGAGACCAAGGTGGAGAAGCACCACCACTACCAGGAGCAGCTGGAGCTGTCTCACCAGAAGCTGCGACATGTTGAGTCTCTGGGAGACACAGAGCACATCAAGAGGAACCAGGAGAAGTACAACACACTCTCTGAGAAGACCAGAGAGATGGGTTACAAGGTAAGACAGAAACTTCTATAAAATAAAGAGATGCTCTTGAACCTCTGCAGTCAGATCCATTTAAACAAAGCAGTTTTCTGTTTTGTTGTATCTGATGTTTACTTTATAAACCTTATGTTTCAAGCAAACTTATTATGATAAATTATTCACTCAAGATTCCTGAATTTAATACCTTCAATTTGGCTTGCAAAAGTAAAAAAAAAAAAAAAAGACAGACCCAGTTTTGTAAGGTCTAGATGACAAAGCAGAAAAATGGTCCCTAAAAATTTTTTTCTATCAATAACAAAACTGATGGCTTTATAAAACCTTTTGTTCCCTAAAAAATTAAATTTTTATTTGTTGTTTTATCTTCTTCTAAATTCTAAAAAAAAATGAAAAGTTACCTCAATCTTTCTTGGAGCTGGACAGTCTGATTTGGACATAGTCACAAGTAACTATAGTACAGACCAAAAGTTTGGACACACCTTTTAATTCAATGAGTTTCCTTTATTTTCATTACTATTGACGTTGTAGATTCACACTTAAGGCATCAAAACTATGAATAACACATGTGCAAATATGCACTAAACAAAAAAGTGTAAAACAACTGAAAATACCCCTTATATTCTAGTTTCTTCAAAGTAGCAACCTTTTGCTGTGATTACTGCTTTGCACACACTCTGCATTTTCTTGATGAGCTTCAAGAGGTCGTCACCTGAAATGGTTTTCACTTCATAGGTCAACCTGCCCTGTCAGGTTAATAAGTGGGATTTATTGCCTTATAAATAGTCATGAAAATAAAGAAAACCCATTGAATTAGAAAGGTGTGTCCAAACATTTGGTCTGTACAGTATGTGGTAATAACACAATAAAAAGAGAAGTTAGATTTTTATCTACTTGTAAACTTGAGTGCTGCAGACGTGAAGCATGTTGCAAAATGTGTGCTTCTGATTTCAGATGAAGAAACACATGCAGGATTTGTCCAATAAGATCTCTCGTCAGGGTCTGCAGCACAACGAGCTGTGAGGTTCAGCTCCTGATCGCCACCACTGGAGGATCATGAAACTGCACCCTGCTTGAACTGTGGGAATCAATCCTGTCAGCTACTGAAAAATATGATATGGAAGGTTTTCTTTTTTACTGTGTGACTGGTTGAATGATTTATACAAAGTTTGCAGATCGGACGGACAAACTTTAACTTTTTTAGTAAACTGATCAAATGAAATGAGTTAATGAAATAATTTAATTACTTAAATGTTCTGTTGTAATTGTATGCTAAATCAAGCAAATGTGGAAAACCAGTTTTAGTACCTAAAGCTGAAAATGTGGCACTACTCCTTTACTTCTGCCAGATCTGGTTGGTGAAATAAGGGCAACAATGTGGTTTTTCTGCATTTGTCTGTAATTAATTGTGAAAATTAAATATTTAGACTGGTATTTGTGCTGCTGCCACTGTTGGCAGTTGTACGTCGGTTTATTGAAATGATACAAAAGTGTTAAAATGATCAATCAAAAATGTAGAGAACAAGCAGTTAATCTTTAATTTTCACAAAAACATGCCAATATACACAACTGAGGTTTTAAAAATATATAATCTCTAGTAAAGGTTTTTTTTTTCTTGGTAAACAAAGAAGCAGCTAATATTTACAAGACCTACAGAAGTAACATTATTATATGTTCATGATAAATCGTCTTGTATTTTCTTCCACAGAGACATTAGGTAGAAAACTGTAGCTGTAAAAAGAATTTGCTAAATATTGAATCGCTTCTTATGTTAGAAAGCAGAGCAGCTGAAACCCAAATGGTGCTTTTCCACTTTAGCAGCGGCTCCCCTCCGAGAGCCGCTGCAGCAGAATCATTGATTGCTGTGATGAATAATGTCAGCGACCAGCTGATTACTCAGTCGTGTCCTGCTCGGGCCACATGGGCTCGGATTAATGTCATTTGCACCGGGGATCCAACTTTAAGCCGCTTATTTCAATCGAGCGCTTCGCCACTTTGATGGGGAATGATAGCTCGGCGAATTGGGACTCTTTACAGTCGATTGTTGGTTTCAGTGCAACGAGGAGGGCTTGATCTCATTGTGAGATCACATCCTGCTGCAAACTCAAACGGCGGCTGTTTATAAATGTCATTTCAGCTCAACACATCATGGCACCCTGCTTTTTTTTTTTTGTCTAAATCAATCATGACTTTGGTGTCATTCCTTCCTAATTAAGTAAGTTTTTACTAGTGCGCCAACATTGTGTAAAAAAACAAAACAAAACTCAATACCTTACGTTTAGTGTCATGCAGTGAAATTTGTGTCAAACACTAATTTAAAAATAAGTTGCACTTTACAAGATGACAACAGCAGAAAAACCTCCCACACATTTTCTTACTTTTAGTGGAATGAATTGCTTGTGGAAATGACTGCGCTGGTGAACCTGTGGGTGTGTGTAAGTGCAGCAGCGATCGGTACGACTGACTGGGAGCAGGCCTTCCAGCTTACTGAGATATTCAGAGGGGGCTGCGGTGGAAAACCACTCTGAAGTCCTTCTGGAGTTGGGCGTCGCAGAGTCAGTTCGGTGGCCCTCGCCACCTGCTCTCCAGCTGAGTCAGCCTGTCCTCTCTGCCCTGAACATGCTCCGCCCCCACTCTCTGAGCTGTTTCCATGGCAGCGATGTCGAGGTGGGCGTACCTGATGGCATCATCTTCTGGGGGGGAATATTTGGGTGTCATTTCACAACATCCTTTAACTTATTGACAGACAAATTTAGAGAAACATGCATTTGTTTCTTCGCACTTGATTCATGATTCATTAGGCTGGACTTCTGTTCTGGTACTTAGAAAATAAATGTTTCCATTTCTGTGTTGATTTTTGAAATAACTTCTGAATTATTGCATCTAGTTTCACCTGTTGTAAAAAAAATGTTTCACTTTAAATACTCTTTTGCTATTAAAACAGTATTGAATTTCTTCTTGTGTTCCTTGCTAATTTGACTTAATCATCTTTTCAACATGTACCAAAAAATTTATTTAACATGTATTGACTTTTAGTCAATGAGATATTGATCTAAATGGAGTTTAGGGTCCTTTTATAAACAAGTGTAGAAAATAGTGGGGGCACAATGCAGTTGTTGCTCTGTTTTACTATAGCTGACATTTCCTAACAAATCAATAATCAATTAACATCCACATGCGGTAATGTTTTGCAGGAAAAGGCAGGAGCAAAATTGTGCATCCAGAAAAAGGGGGGGGAAAAAGTGATTTGTTCTTACTGTGCCTATAGAGCTGCAGGAGATCCCGTCTCACAGCTCTGTATGGACTGGACTCATGACTTGAGCTGTGCAGGTTCAGCTGTGAGTACAGCAGCTCTGTGGTCGTGGCCTGAAGGGCAGTAGTGGGGATATTAACGTAGCTGCTACCGTAGTCTCTGTGAAGGCCAGTGGATGGAGACGGATGAGATTCTCGGATGGACGGGAACATAGCTGAAAAAAAACACAACAAAGTTTGCGTCAATAATTAACTTACTAAATATTGGGTTATACCAAATATTGGGTTGGGTTAGATGTAAGTCAGGAGGGAAACCCAGACATGCTCTCCAACTTCCTCTGGGAGTTCCCAGAGTAACCTCTGATCAATCCTGGTCAGATGTCCGAATCACATTAACTGACTCCCTTCAATGCAGGGAAGCAGCAGCTCCTCAAGCTGTCTCTGATGCTGAACCCAGACTGGGTTACTGCAGAGAAAACTATAACATCTCCATCCTACCACCACTCATGACCAAAACAGCACGATATCTCAAACCCTCTGCTTGACGCAAAGTCTCACCCCTAACCAGACAGAGCAATTACCCTTTTTCCAGTATACCAGACCAGCTGATGTAATTTAAACCACACAACATGCTGCACTGAATAGATCCAATACATCAATATTGGATCTATTCAGATTGTGGCTTGACGACACCAAAGAGAACCACATGTACCAAAAACTGAGAAAACTCAATATTTACCACGAACGTCACGAAATGGATGAAGGACAGGAGAATGTTGGAATAAACCAACGTTGGAAACAAAGTCATCTTGGTGCCAATAATCCAGATATATTTCTTTGCATATGCCAGATAGTTCTTAAAGGTAACCCAGCCCCTCCGTAGTCCTATAGCACCCCATAAAATAAATCAGGGAAGATTGTCATAACACCTCTCGAGACCTATAAAACGCACATTGACCTGACTCCTATGACTCCCTCAGCAAGGGTTACAAATAATATCCTTCATCTGGATCATCAACCAATTGAAACACAGCCTGGGATGGTCCCTCCTTTCTCTTTCTGGGTCATTAAAACAGTTTTCTAGGACTTCTTTTGGGCTATACAAACATTCCATAGAATCTCTGAATTCCTCCCATACTCGAGCTTTTGCTTCTGCAACCACAGTAGCTACAGTCCTTCCAGTCATGTAGTATTTTTCTGCTGTTTTGTGAGGAAAGGAAAACCAAACCGCAAAGGCTTCCTTTAGGAAATGCTCCATTTCCTAAAACTGACCAAAGCAGCAGGACTTGGCATTAGGGCTCTGTCTGGTGCAGGTCATATTGCACCAGACCCCGATGTTCGTCCCTGGAGATTTTCGGTCTCACATCGAGTTCAGAGAGCATTTTATGTCAGAAAATTAACACAAAAAATATAATTTTCATTTAACCAAAAAATGACTTTTTACTTACCACATGCTGATATCGTTCTGAGCGTACTAAGCGTCAGGGGAGGAGGCGGAGGAGGAACTGAAGGTGGTGAACCAGACAACTTCCTATTCAGACCTTTGACCTTAACACTCTCACTGTCTCCGAGTTTCTCCCCTGCACAAGAGTTTGGCAACAGTTTATGACATTCATTTGCATTGAGGTCATTGAACACAACCATGAAATAATAAAAGGTTTTTATTAAAATGAAGTGCAGCTTTTAAAAAATATTTTCTCTTAATATAATCAAAAACTAGTAAATAGGTTAGAGTACATAAACAGGAAACAATTAGTCTTACACTTCATACTACGTACCTTGTGTCTTGGTAGAAAAGACAGAAGAAAGATCTGTTACTAAAGAGCCATGTTCCTAGAAGAAATGGATTGAGATGAAAAGAAAAACATGTTAGAAGAAATTAGGAGAAATATGCATTATGCCCTCAACAGCAGGTCCCACTGTTTTACAAATAAAAATCTCAAAAGTGTGGCATACACTTTTATTATGCCCTTTTCCCCCTGATTACCCTAAGGGAAATTCAATAACATGTCACTTTCAAAATATTATTACAGATAATCTGAAAAGTGTGCAGCTGTATTCAACCCCTTTACTCTGATGCCCCAAATTAAAATCCACAGACCCCAGATGCCATTTGAAGTAATCTCTTCAGTAGACAGAGTATACTTGTTTTGAATAATTTAATCTGAGTGAATGGATCCAGTTGTTTTTTGAAGGCTTCCAAAGTTTGTTAGATACAAGGTTCCCAAACTTTTCCACGCCTTGGCCCCTAAATATCATTGGCTTCTGCCCAGGGACCCATTTGCAAACCCCACCAAACAACCTTCCTTCAGTAGTGATTAGGAAGATGGGAGAGTAAAGGACAACTCCATGTTATAAATCAGAACATATGTATTCCTTTGAATGGTCTAATCAAAGTCCAGAACTAAATCCAATTGAGAATTGGTGAGGAGACTTGAAGGCTGATATTCACAGATGAGATTTCCATTCAATCTCGCCAAGGTTGAGCTATTTTCCAAACAAGAGAAGGTGAAACTTTCAGTTTCCAGAAGAAGAGAGTCAGAATGTAGATCTATATTAGTTTTGTCTCAGGGTATGATACCATTCAGGAAACATTTTAAAAAAAAACTGGACTTAGCTCTGTGCGATACTTTTCTACTTGATGGACTCAATGGTGTTTGGGCCTCTGCAGAGAAGCTTTTTGACTTTGTGTTCTTTTGTTTTTATATGGCTCACATATTCTGTCTGAGACAAAGTAAATAATGATGACGAGTCAGAGGCCTGAAGTACAGGCTGCACAATGTGCAAGAGCATCTTTCATCATCATCTAGGGCGATTACTTATAAGAGCATTTTTTACACTCTTTGAAGCTGTGGTGTAATGTAATATAAACCAAACAGAGCAGACAGACAAGCACTTAAGTCAAGACAGCAAATTGTTTTTTCCTCATACTCAGTCGGCTAGACGGACAGTAGGAGGGAGACAACTGCTGTAGACAAAGAGGCTTCAAAATGAATTAATAGAGGAGCAACAGTGAGGAAGAGGAGGTGAAGAAAAGAGGATGCTACGGAGTTGAGAGGCAGCGCTGACATCTTCAGAGGTGGCAGACAGGAGACAAAAGGGTGGCGGCCTCCTCCTGGAGAAGTGTCTGACAGCGAGCCAATTTCACCATTTTCTCCTCCCCACAGCCTGTAATAAGGCAACCAGCCAGGTCTTCAGTTACATCATGTGACACAGTTTATCTTTAGAGACGTTACGCTGCTTATGGAGTCAGGATGCCAAGGTTTGTTTCATTCTGACAAAGTTCTGACACAAAAGTCATCTGTGTTTCATTCAGCAGGACTTTCTGGCAGTTTCATCACCTGTCATTTACTCCATCAGTCACCTTTTGCTTCTCCTCACACATGTTCAGTTTAACGCACGCTCATACAAGTGATTAGCAAAAAAATTAATTAATTTAAAAAACTCGCCGCTCCGATGAGTTTTCCCAGCAACAAGAAGAAGCCTCTGTTCACAAACCTAGCGGAGAATTAATTAGCCGCAGAGCGGGGGATGTCGTCTAGGGGCTTTTTCAGGTTTCAGACAAACATATCAAAGAGAAAACAATACGGACCAGCAGGCGGGCTGGTGATGGACACCTATAATAATAATAATAGGCCTCTTACTTCTGTGCTCCAACTCAGTTACCTCAGAGCTTTAAAAATACTTGGCTTTGTTTTACTGTCACCTCTGTGCGGAGCTTGGATCTACTCTGCATGTCTCTCTACCCGCGGTTCTGTGACCAAAGACATCCAAAGTCATTCGGACCAGATAGTTGTACGTCCAAACTTTTAGTGTGAGAATCAAAATCTGTAGAAACAGCTTAAAGAATATTAGCATCAACATCGTCCTTGTACTATATGAACAGTAACCTGTTGTGTATTATCTCTAAACAGGATCCCTACACAGGGATCATGTCATAATTTCAGAAAAGACTGACTGACAGGTGGATGAATGAAGTGGTGAAATGATAGACTGACAGAGGAATGGACAGAGACTGAGACAGATGGAAAAGGAAACCAAGAGATGGATCAAAGGACAGACATAACATGTAGACAAAGAGACAGGCTATCAATCAGGAAACACAAATATTTGCCAGTTCCCGTCTCTTTTCTCATGTATTTCTTATCCCGACCTGAAATCAGACAGCAGAGTGACACTAAAGAGTCGCCCCTGTTTTCTCACAGCAGATAACATGTAATCTGTGTTTCTGTTTTTTGGAGCATTAGGACTACTTCAATATCTAACTAAATGCTGCCCACGCTGCTAAAACATGCACTCCACCACCTACAAGATGTTTCAGCTCATGTTTACTCCTCTGGATTTCTTACAGCTGATCTGATGTTTTAACTTATTGAATCTGATATTGAGCTGGCTGCAGGGAATATAGGTGATGGTCATCTTTAGTGATTATGCATTTTAGCTTTCATTCCTACTTGTATCAAACGATTCCGTTAAAATAACAAGAAAGGTCACTATTGTTCAATTCAAGGAGCTTGTTGAATGTAAACAAATGACTGACGTTTTGTTATCTTGAATGATAGAACAGAAACCAGCCGCCTGTTATGTCTTGTTACTCAAAGATTTTCTTCTCTCATATCAAAGGCTTCTTCAATTCTGGTTATTAGACCCGAATCTCACATGTCTTTGACTCGTGAGACTTCAAGCACCCATTTAGTGCAACGGGAGTGAGGGGGATTTTTTTGCAATAAAAGGGAAGCTGATCAGAGATCAATGGAGCTAAATGCAGCATAATCCTGGTTAGAGGCTGCAGAAGACTTAAGACTGGGGAAGAGGTCCACCCTCCAGCAGAAAATAGACCCTAAACAATGGCATGGTCAAAGTCCAAAAGTAAATCTGTTGCAACACTTGAATGTAGATGTTCACTGATTCCATCCAGTCTGACTCGCTGAGCTCGATGTGTGATCCAGAGAAGAAAGAAGAAAAACTTCAGCCTCTAAATGTGTAAAATTGATAGAGACCAGACCAACGAGTTAGAGGGGTTGAATACAAATGCACTACACGCTTCAGACTGTGGTTAGTCAAACACTTTTAAAAATATGTAACATATTTGTCTTTCAAATGAATGCATTTAATTCAACCATCATATAAATAATCCAATTAAATGCACTAAAATTTGTGATTGCAATGTGACAAAATGTGAAAAAGTTCAATAATTGTCCAAGGCCCTGTATTATTGTGATGTGTAAGGATAATGGTGAATGCAAATGAATACAATATATAGAAGTAGTTTAAATGGCTTTTTATGATTTTCTTTTTCTATCCTGGCTTACTCATATTAATTTCACAGCGTCTCGTGAGAAGCAATCTCCGGCTCATCTACCGGGTTCTCCTTTTTTATCAACATCCTAAGAAATAAACGGCTGGCTCTGTTTTATTGTTTAGCGGCAATGCGAGAGTAAAGCGGATCTCAGAAAGAGAAGATGAGAAAGTTTGGTACCTGCGACTCTGCTGGAACCGAGCTGCTTGAGGCCGCCTGAGCCGAAGGTGTGGACTCTCCTTCACTGTCCACAGGGGGCGCTCTCTCACTACCCCAGGAGTGTGAGCGCTGCATCATCCACTGACACTGAGCCCTCAGTTTTCTGGGACCTCTCACATCTAACCTCTGTTCCTGACCACCGCCTCCGCCAGTAAAGGCCTTGCCTCTCAGGTCTGGTGGGGCTTTCTGGGCGGACGATTCTCTCAGCGTCAGGGCCTGAAGAAGACTCCTGGGGGTGTCATACCACTGTCTGAGCAGGCTGGGGATCTGGTACTCCGCGCTGCGTCTCTGAGATGCTTGGGAGGCGCACCTGGATGGGCATTTGTGCTCCGGAACAACCGTGGGGTGAAAAGGTGATGAAGGAGGCATTGGAGGAGGTGAAGAAGGGGGATTGAAAGGAGCAGGAGGGCTGACCACTGACTCATCGTCCTCTCCTCCTCCTCCTTGTTGGCTGGCCATGTCCAGACTCCCGTTGCATGAAGAATAGCTCCCAGAATACGATGACTGACTGCCTGTCGCTATTCCAATCCCACTGTCTAAGGAGCTCTGGCGGTCGCAGTCATTAAGCCCTCGAGGTTGGCGCTGTGCAGAAGACTGATGGCTCCCTGAGCTGTCCCTGGCAGCGCCGTACAGTCTGTCGTCTGACCGGGTCAAAGCCTTCAGCGTGGAGGAGCTAGACGACATCTCATTGGAAAGGTGCGATCTGACCGAGGGCTCCACCCAAAACGGAAACTTGTTTCCATAACTTGCATCCGACTGACTGGATGAGGAGCTGGAGAAGCTGTGGTCGTCCCCGGCAACAGATGTGCTGCAGCTGTAAGTGGAGGCTGGAGAGGAGAAGAAAGCCAACAGGTTTTGATGAAAAGGTGAGTAACCACACCGACTGAGAGAAAAGTCAACAGAACATCTATGCTGTTCAAATGACTGATCCTGCAGGATCAGTCATTTGACACAGCCCCACACACACACACACCGGTGTTTAGATTCAGGTGTTTGTCAGATACACACCGAGTTGGGCTGCAGTTGCCGCTAAATACATTTTGCATTACCATGTACCGATATCTTAATATATACAGTACATATGTTTGTAGTTGTGGTTTCTTGTTTTGTTCTCTTTCTTCAGGTTTAGAGGCAAACTTTGTCCATTCCATTTCAGATAAACTCAAAGAAATTTCTATTTTAAGTTTTATCAAGCAGACCATCATAGCAAAAGCCGTAACGCTCCGCTTGTGAAAGTAAATCTGTTGGACCTCACCTTGACATAAAAACAAAGTACCACAATGCCAGACAGGATAGGT
The DNA here is from genome assembly GCF_001444195.1 of Xiphophorus couchianus. NCBI lineage: Eukaryota > Metazoa > Chordata > Actinopteri > Cyprinodontiformes > Poeciliidae > Xiphophorus > Xiphophorus couchianus. Next base: position 20,524,392 of record NC_040232.1, read on the forward strand.
TAGAAAAAGGAAAAAAAAACTAGAACTGCCGTCATTTGCCGCAGTGACTTATAATTTACCCCCTAAACTCTCACTGCGTCTCCAGAGACAATCAGTGCAAATTATTTGTTGGACCTCTTCAGATTTCTGGCTAACACACACATAATTCAGACAAAAATATCTCCACAGTCTGTGGCTGGACAGATGATAAATGGATTAGCGATATGTAGAACAGCATCATGAGCGGTACGCTGTTGGTTTAAAACCCAAAGGGAAGGTTTATAGCAGGACTCACATGAGCTACTGGCCAGACTGCACTGAGACAACATGCTGAGTCTCTTCTCCAGCTCGCAGGTCTCCTGGCTGATCCGTTTCTCTGCAGAGGCGGGGTCTGCATCCCGACCTGCTGTTTATACAGTAAAAGAAAAAAGAAACAACACTGATGAGAAGAAAGGTCCAACTAATACAGGACTCTGGTCTTTGGGTGCTATTGGTTTTTTTAGATGCTTTTCTGCACACCTGAAGCAAATGAACAGCTCATCACCAGACCTCTGCACAACAAGAATACAGTACATGCAGAGGAGGTAATTAAGCCATTTGATTCACGTGTTGGGGCGGGGATTCATTAAAAAGAGGCAGTAAGACCACAGTTGGTAGCTGCTGGGTTAGAAGCTGCTAAAAAGTCTGGGACTGGGTTCAAAGTTCACCTTCTGGAAAGTTAACTTCACCAAACACAAAGGAATGATTGAAATCAAAGCACAATTCCACAGTCTGTGGCGAGATGGGAAACTTCAAGTCCACTCAAGAGCTGGAATAAGGCGGGATGCCAGGATGGGAGAAAGTTCAGTCTCTAGATATGCAAAGCTGCTAGATAAGTGTTGACTCAGGGGAGCAGAAAACGACTGGATTACATTTTTTGAAAACCATGGAGTCTTCTTCTTTCACATCACAGTTATACACTAGTTCATCTTGGTCTCTCACATAAAATATAAATAAAAAAAAAAAAATGAATGTAGCATAGCAAAATGTTTAATGCAGGTTCTTGCAAAGCACCATATGAACCACACTAAAGCAAAATTGAAAGGATATTTAGCACTTTGCTAAATTTAAAAAAACTTAAGTGACTAGAATGAAATGTTACCACTGCAGTCTGTATTACAACAGTATGTGGCCACAAATAGACAGTAAATGTGAAGAAATATTCCCTGACTTTGTACTTTGACTGTAGAGAGGTTAGGGTTAAATCTAACCCTCACCTCTTTATCACTATGATTCCACAAGACCATGTATTTTTACCTTCTTTGAGAAAGTCAATGATTTTTTCCCAACATATTAAGTGTTTCAATAAAGTTAAGCCTGAAGTTGAGTTGTTTATTGTGTTGATGACACCATTCTTTTAAAATATTGGTCCACTGTGTGTAAATGTGACATCTACCAGTTGTCCCAACTAATAACCATCTAACTTAGACTAAAACTTGAAGTAAAACCCAACTAATTAGACAACTAAGCCCTGACACACACACACACACACACACACACACATGCTGAGGTGTGGCTGTGAGCTCATGCTGCTGCAGGTCACAGAGCGTACGTGTCATCAGCCTCCTGGATCTGTGCCCCTGCACGGCAGCTACTGCTGCAGATCAGATGCTAGGTTTCTTCACTACGCTATGCGCGGGGTCGGGTAACATCTGCTAACTTCGCTGCTTATCGCTAATTATAGGTTATTCTCAGCACCGCGTGATGTAGGATTCAGAGAACACTGATTGGTGGGTTAACACTAAAATAAATGTAGAATTAGAGTAAAATATTAACTCTTTTTGGAAGTTTGCTCAGCTTTTTTTTTTTTACAATATTCAAAATTGCTGAGATAATTATGGTTTCATTTATCTCTCAGTTATACTTATCAAAAATACATATAAGGAATAAATAAATACTTGAGACTAGATGCAAATGCTGGCAATTTGAAAATTTTCACTCATTGTGTAATGAATCTGTAAATATAGTTTCACTTTCAGAAATAAGTATATTTTCTAATGACATTTCCAATAGTTTGAAAGGCACCTGAATATTTCTAAATCACCCTGCAAAGTCTGCATGTTGTTTGTTTGGCTGAAGGGAGAAAAATCAGTTTGCAGCAGTTTGATGCTGTGTTGATCTATTACACGCAGAATAAAATACATGTTAAAATACATGGAGCACAGTCAGCACTCATTTTGGATTGAAAGATGAAAATTTTACTTTTTGACTTTTCTTTAATAAAGGAAAAAAGAATAGTTATCAGAAGAAGTAAAAACACCTCCTCTGTTGCTATTTAGTTTTTGTGGGTGACAACAAAACAACTCTAAATACCTCCTCAGACCTTGTGAGCAAATTGAACCATCTGTGTGTTTATTTCTCCTTAAGATGCTCAGAGCAAGTTTAGCACCAAAAACACTATAAATGCTTAAACCCAGGAAGGTGGATTGTAACACATAGTGCTAAATCTGTGCTGGTGTCACCACGGAGCTCCTTGGTGTGTCAATCAGCTCCTGAGTCTCCCTCCTGTGAAATCAACAATATGTTTCAATTGCACATCATTCACGCGCAGAAACACAACCCCTTAATCTCCCTGCTGACACGCCGGGGGTAGAGGCATGTTGTGTTTCCGTTTGCATGGCGCCTCGGCACAAATGCTACATGCATGCAGCTGAACAGGCAGTAAACCTCCGTCACAGGACACATGAGGTCACATATCGAAGTAACTGAAGGTTTTTAGTAAGAAAATGTATGTTTCCCTGTTAAAAGCCTGTTTTTGTTTTGTTTTTTTTTGGAAGAAATTTATTTCCTTCAGCATTTATTTTATAATTTGAAGTTATATCACCAGAATCCAAAGGTATTACTAACTGAATCACTTCCATTGCTTGTGCCTGACCTATGGTTTACACGTTAGCACCACTGTTCCTGTTGTTTGCTTTTGAACAGCTTTTGTTTGTTTGGTTTATTTTGCTTGACTCTCCTAAATGTATAATTATGATGATGGGTGTTCCTGGCAGTGAGCTCCCAAAGGAAGAACCTCTAAAGGCCTCATACGCAGTTTGGCCAGCATTGGGTGTGCATGCTTCTGCAACATTTTTGTGTTTGTGTGTGTGTGTTTACAACTTCCCCATAATAGATTTGTTTAATTCTCTATGTAATTGTACAATGAATTAAATGTGGAAGAACCACTTTTGAGATCTATTGCTAACAGTTCTTGTTGGAAATTTCACCTGCAAGGATTTACTCGTAAATTTTGGACCACTTTATTTTCATCCTTAGTAATTTGTGTTTTATCTGTGTAGGAGATAATTCAATGCTCACCTGGCTGGTTAGTCGACACGCCATGCAAGGCTCGGCTGGGGGCGATTCCTCTGACGATGCAGTCAAATAAGAAACTGATCTGCTCTCCTTCTGAGCAAGACAGGAAGAAAACCCCGGCCCCTGGGACACAGAGGTAGAGGTACACGCATGATGAATAAAAAGGAGTTTTTGTGAAGGTTAGGTTGTGTTTTGAGACAGCAACAACCCTTCCTCAGAAAGGTTGAGCTCACAGGGTGTCTGCTGAAGCCCACGCAGCACAAACTGTCTAGGAAAACTGCAACAAAAATGAACAATAAACAGAGCAAAAGTAAAATAAAAATCATGACGCGTGGAAGTAGTGCATCAAAGAAACCAGAGAGTGAGTCAGAGTCAGCTCTTACTCTGTAGATTAGTTAAAGATAAATATATATCCATAAAACATTGTTTTTGTAAAGCTGCTTATAATGGAAAAAAGAATCTCAGATGGGAATCGTTTTTTTAAATAACATCTCCGTCATGCTTCAGTGCTGCTGTTACAGTCAGCAACTCACGCTGTAAACTTTAGATTGAAATTGCATCAAAGCCAACCGAAATATGTTTTCAAAGGTCAGAGTTCAATAATTGAGTTTCTCACTTGAATCGTCGCTCAGCTTTAATGCGGTGAAAGTGTATCTGATTCATTAGTTGTTCAGTTTATTGAGATGTTGAAACTGCTCAGCATGAGCAAAAGGCTCAGTGATTTAGAGTAACATCCGGTTTTAGCTGTAATGAAAGAGACGTATCTATGATGCGAGACCCTGTGACAATCACATGAATCCTGAAAGAAATGAAACATAGCAAATGCAAAACAGACAATCCAGTAATGACTCTCTGTGAAGCAGCTGTCATCTGATTACCATAGCTTTTGTTAATATTACACAATGCTCCAACTCTGAATAATTTTTAGGTAATGTCATTGAGACATTTTAAACAAAAGCATCATAAGACATCTGAAAGAAAAAAATAAGTGTATCCAATGGAAAAGTCTGTTTTCTGCTTTTTCGTCCAACAAGGTTACAGATTTATTCTCACGAATACATCAAGTGAGGAAGACATAAAATGGTCATAAAACGAAAAGAAAATACAAAAAGAAACACAGAATTAATTCCAACAATATGAGCCTGCAACAATGTTAAAGTTAAAGGTTTAATATTTTTTCTGTGAGGTTTAATGTTGTCTGTGGCCTCCACGCTTATCGATACAAACACTTCAAATAAATCAGCAATTTTTTTTACAGTAGAATAATCTTATATTAATCAGGGAGTTTGGGAATTTTTCTAACCAGGATGCTAAGAGCTTTTGTGTCATTTGTCAAAGATTCATCTGAAGATGAGCTCTAGTTTAGAGGCTGAAGAACATCAAACATCGGACTTATTTGAATGGCATGTTTTCTTGTCTTTTCCATTTTGAAGAGTGGCTAAGAGAAATGTGCTTCAGTGTCACCACACACACATATACAGTATATATATATATATATATATATATATATATATATATATATATATATATATATATATATATATATATATATACAGTATATACGTATATATACTGTATATATATATATTATATATAATATATATATATATACAGTATATATATATATATCTATATATTATATATATCTATACAGTATATACGTATATTACTGTTCTATATATCTATATCTATATCTATATATCTCTATATAATCTCTCCCGTCTCTCTCTCCTCTCTCTCTCTCCTCTCTCTCTCTCCTCTCTCTCTCCCTCTCTCTCTCTCATCTCTCTCTCTCTCTCTCTCTCTCTCTCCCGTCTCTCCTCTCTCTCTGTCTCTCTCTCTCTCTCTCTCTATCTTCTCTCTCTCTCCCGTCTCTCTCTCCTCTATTCTATCCTCTCTCTCTCTCTCTCCTCTCTCTCTCTCTCTCTCTCTCCCGTCTCTCTCTCTCTCTCTCTTCTCTCTCTCTCTCTCTCTCTCTCTTCTCTATCTCCCCTCTCTCCGTCTCTCTCCTGTCTTCTCTCTCTCTCTCTCTCTCTCTCTCTCTCTCTCTCTCTCTC
>NC_040232.1:21542363-21672363 GCF_001444195.1 Xiphophorus couchianus
CATTTCCAACAGAGAGAGCTGCTATAAATCTAGTTAATGGACAGAAACCAATTTCATCACATTGAAGGTATGCTGTGATTAAATGGTGTAATTAGATCCAATACTAGCATAAACATGTCATCATGACAATCCAGGCAGATATTTTTTCTTTGGTGTTTTCTGTACTCTAAATGTATTATATTTTTGGAGTTACAAAACAAAAGTTATTTGCTATTGGATTTTAAACCACATAGATAAACCCAACCAATGGATGTCTTGGACACAGCCAATCAAAGCCAACGGAAATGATTAGCAACCCTAGACTGACTGTCTAGCCAATCAGCCAATAGTGTGTTAAGTAGCATTGCACACAGGTATTTCAGCTCCCCAAGCTTCATTTTCTTTCAAATATTTTAGATATTAAGCTTAGCGGAAAACCTGCAAAAAGGTGAATTTTCCCCAAATAACTTGGAGTTACCTTTTGTGAATACTGATGTTTGTTTTCTGTTTTTAATCCCATTTCAAATCTGTTGTCTTTGTGAGGCTTGATTTTAAACCACTAAAAAATGAAGAAACGTAGTGACAAATGCCAAATTATTGTTAATTTCTAGTGGGGGAAAGGTCACAAAGTATTGTGCTTAGGTTACCCAAATGGCTAACTGCACTCCAAGAAATTCGACCAAATCAAACTCATCAAAACCAACTATTCTAAGCATTGTCATGGCTTTGATCTCACTGCTTATCTAGAAGTCATAGAGCTTTGACCAATTTTTTTCTTGAATCAGTTATTACTGGAGTCCAGCAGAAAGGAAGCACCATCCTGATTCTGAAAGATGTTTTTTTTTTCATACAGTCATGATGGTCCTGATTGCTTAACTTGGACCCTTGACTAAGTCAGAGGGAGTTTATTTGGAGAATATTTGCTCTCCTGCCAAGATTCAAAGGCTTGAAGATGGCTTTGATGTCGGCCCTTGTGATCACTGATTGACAGTGGTGATTGACGGATGTATATCTGCCCCGTTTGCCTCTTAAATTCTTATCTTCATTTTTAAAGCTTTGTGATTGATTTAAAACTTGTTTTTTACTTTGGTATGATATTTTGTTGAGTTTCTCTTTGTCCTTTTTCAGACTTGTTGGTTGCAGTTAGATTTAGCACACATGTTGAGTTTTCACTGTTTATAGTCATTTTTTTTCCATGTCTATTGTTACAGGGAGGGTTTTAGTAAAGTAGTAAGCTACTTTAACATCCTCAGCTCATAGTTCTAATCTGAAATTAGTGAACAGGGACAGCAGACGACATGTGTAACACAAAAAACATTTTTTTCTGGTTTTACACTAAATATTCAAATACATTAACACAGCTGTCTTTTTGCATGCTAACATGCAGATAGCGTATGTATACATTATAAAGCTTATGCCTGTATCTAAGCCATTCTGAGAAAATAGAGGCTAAAAACAAAAAGAGAACATTACGGTGGGCCTCTATTATTGTTATTACACAAGAACTGGGGAAGACAAGCGCTAGAGGAAAATTTAACTTTACTTAGAAGACCTTGGTTACTTTTACAAAATGCTAAACATTACCTTCAGACTCCAAGTGAAGTTTCTCAGCAGATGTTTTTCTATAGCCATTTGACTCAGACAGTACTTAACACTTTACTCAAGCAATGCTGCCACCTGCTGCTGCATCAGTGACATTGCATCGTATTATGCTAGAGCAAGGGTCAACAACCTTTACAACTCTAAGAACCATTATTGCTTTTGGCCCAGCTAAACAGTTCAATTCAATTCAATTCAATGAATTCAGTTCAGTTTATTTTTATAATACCAATTCACAATAAATGTTGTCTAGAGGCACTTCGTAGAAAAATCAGTTTAATTCAATCATAAATATATCTCAATAAATCCAAGTTCTCAAATAGTAAATTATATTAAATTAATTATTCAAAGTAGTTTTGAATAATAGTTTTCTGTAAGGAAACCCAGCATATTGAATCATTGACTTGCATCACTTACTTCTACTGGACAAGAATGTAACAATTGGCTGCATTGAATCATTGACTTTACAGCGATCTTTCATACAGAGTATGCATGTAGCGACAGTGGAGAGGAAAAGCTCCCACTAATATTAAGAAACCTCCAGCAGAACCAGAACCTGCCATCTATCATGACCAGCTCGGGGTTTGAAAAAAATAGAGCAGATTGCAGAGGTGGCACTATGAGTGGAGTGGAGTGATGTCAGTCAACTGTTGGAGCATTTTACCATCAATAAACCAATAGTTGAAGATCACCAGGCACTGATTAGTCAGTGTCTACAGTCATATTCAATCAATTAGAATATATGTTCTGATAAGGCTCATATGTCAGAATAAAAGTTCATTTCAAAAATAATAACCTTTATGGGGGTTTTAAACATTATTCTCTTTAAACACACACTTCTGTGGTGAGAATGTTTCCATTGTAATATTCCAATCTTCACTAACATTTTTTTTCGTCGAGTGTAAGCAGAAAATTATCAAAAAATAAAAACTTAAAAACATCAATGTATGGATTTTTTAAATTTAACTTAGTGGAAAAAACACATCTTGGAAACATCAGCATGAGCAAACACCAAACCCAAAACCCCCACTTGATTTATTTTTCAGCACTTGCTTGAGCTCAGCCAAAGCAGACACAACCAAAGGACTTATGATGTATAAATGATGTAACATCGTGCTGTTATGTGATGCAACATAAAGTCCCACTTCTGTTATGATCAGGTGCTGATGATGGGGGTAAGAGAGAATTAAAACTGTGAAATACTGTGAATCACGTCAGCCAAAAATCCTGCTCTGGAATCCTTTCGAACGTAGAAAATCATCCTTATCGGATCCCTCTACCTCATCTTACTCCTTCTTTCTTTTCAACTGCAGTGTGTATTATTACACAATGAATAGTGACTTTATAAAGCTACTCTCACCCAGAATATACCAGCAGTTATGGATTTAACTTAAATCTGAGCTCCTTTTTAAATTACTGACCGAGAAATAAGATTTGTTATTGTAAGACCCGTTAAACTATCCACTGCTGCACGTTGCTCTTTTTACATGAGGTCGAAAGAAAAATAAGAAATGCAGTCTACAACAATATAGTTGTGTATGTTTTTTTTGTCTGTGCTTTCCTTATGTTTTGCAATGTGGTGTTACTGCGGGAGTGTGGATCTTCCCAGCTGTGGCTCACAAGTCTTCAAACCAGTATGCAGTCGAGTTAAAATGCAAAATCCAGGTTTTTACAATGCAAAAAATAAAGACCATGACAAAAACTTCATAGGGGCAGTATTATATATTTTCCAGTCACAGTGTCATTTTATAGCACAATCAGGTAACTGTAGTTGTTAAAAAAAACTGTATACATATATATATATATACAATATCAAATATGACTTAAAAGCAATTTGACGCCTTGAAATTGGGCCTCTGTCTCATTAAAAACTCCTGCTTTTTCTGAAACTCTGTCTTCAGGGAGTCACCATAGCTCCATTGACCTTTAACAAAGTTTTTACCAGCGTTGCTCTTGGAATAGCTTGTACAATGAGCTCAGCAGTGTTTGCTAATTGCTCCTGACTAGTCTGAAGGAGCTAAGTGGAGGATTCGGGGATGGCTGCTCTTTGAGGTCGAAGCTCCAAAGCTTGGAAACTACATCTCTGTGGGGGAGCTTCATCCTCAAAGGCTGGGCTAGCTTTACCCAGGTGTTTTGCACAGCTTAATGGTTGTCATGGAGATTAAAAGATTTCTCAAACATGCATGAATGAATCAAGGCAACACTCCAGGTATGTTTGTGATGAGGGAATAAAAATATAATGATGCAAAGCTCAAAAAGTTATAATACTGTCCCATTAAAAACTTGTCTCAATAATGTAACATGTATTCTGTACAATTTAAGTGAAAAATCTCGTAGAAGGGAAACAAGTTTTAATAGCTCCTGTTGCTTAAATCAAAGTAAAACATCAAATTAAAACATTATTGAAGCACTTTTTGATTTATTTTTAACATTCAGACTTTGTTTGGTTTGGTCATATCTGTGATTGTCTGAGCCTACAGGATCTAAATAGTCTATGGTAACTGATGGAACCATGACTGTTGCTCAAACAAATGAAGGTTTTGGAGTGGCCTAGTCAAAGTCCAGACTTAATTTCAATTCGGATTGTGTGACTTGACCTTCAACAAGCTCATGCTGGAAAAGATGGGCCAAATTTCCAATCACATCTCTAAGAGAAAAATTACAAGAAATTCAAAGTTTAGAACTTAATTCTTAAAAACGGTTGCAGAAGTAAGCTGTATTGTTCCACCATGGAGGAAAAAAGAAAGGAATAAACCTTAAAAAACAACATTTAAAAACTCAGATGACAAAGTTGTGGTGTTCCAGACAAAGAAATGATGGAACCTCCAGGATTAAGATTGTTAGACACTTTTGGTCTGATTATGCTCCTATGTGTTGGAGGCTGTTTGGTGGTATAATCTGAAGGTAAACGAAATATACCAATTCGCCATTGGTGGCGCTCTTGCTGTGCACAAGAGAGGTGAGCGAAAACCTGTGAAGAAGAAGTGATGTTCTCGGTTCGAATAAACGTTGCCATGTGCTACTTTCAGTTATCTGCTTGAACAGTATTTTATTTGACCTAGTATATCATACACAACAAGAGGGTTCATGTAAATACTATTTACTTTTCTTTTTTTTTTTTTTTTAAGTTTTTTTAAGTTTCCAGCTGAGAAGCTTGAAGATGTTCAAACCTGAGTGTGCAGACAGTCAGCATGTTCAGACTAACATGCTGGGTCAGATTGAACTGGGGCGTTCAGACTTTCTGACTGGATCGCAGTGTTGGCAAACACAAAGAGATTCTGTGATTCTGATTAGATTTTCAAGTAAAATGAAGTGAAACCAGAAAGCAGGCACAGTGAGCTGCCAGGTTACACACCTCAGGATGTTACACGTGCAGACCTCATTCATGTCTGTCTCAGCTGTTGCTCAGCCAATGAAATGAGCTGCTTCGTTATCTGAACAGAGGACCAATAGAAGAGCCCCACGAGCAGAACTGAGCTGAAACTCTCAAAGCGGCCAAGACTTCATGTGACATTTGGATGCATGATGTCTGTGACTGGATTCATCAGAGTTTTGACATCATATGACTGATTCAGTTTCTAGCCCAGCTTTGTGTTGTTTATTTTGGGATTCCTTAATGTATGTGTCTTAATAATATAAGATATAATGAGCAATTTAATGAGTTTAGATCAAGGAATGTGCTGGCCTGAGTGGTACCACTATGAACTTTGTTAGATCAAGGTGAAAAAATACCAGCTGCCCCAGAACCCTGTGTTTTCCTGGGGTCTGGAGAGGGTTCGAACAGGTACTCAAACAATGTACTTAAGTAAAAGTCCAACTGATAAAGTTGGACTGTATGTAAGCATTATACAATGAAGTCAAGATTAGTTTATTATTCAAATTTGTGAAACTGATTTCTATCTAAAAAAAACTCAGCAGATTGCATTGGGACACTGACTTGCAGCAATCCGTCCTCCTACATGAGTATGTAGCGACAGTGGACAATCGATTGCATTGTTTCGCTGACTTTACAGCAATCGCTCATACATGGAGTGACAGCAGAAAGGAAAACTTCCCTTTAACAGGACGTAACCTCCAGCAGCACCAGAACCTGGATGAGTGTTAGCGTCCATCTGCTTACCACCCACACCACAAAAGGTAAATACCCTGTAGTGTGTAGCTTTATGAAGACCAGAGGTCTAAGTAAAGCTGATTCACACCATCGGTGTGAATTACAGTTACTCACACCGATGGTGGTGAGCTACAGCTGCCCTGAGGCAGGTGAGACTGCCATACACTGGCACCACCGGGCCCTCTGACCACCAGCAGCAGCCAAGGTGGATTGAAGGGTCTTGTCCAAGGACACAACCAGTGAGGCAGACGGAGCAGAGATCGAACTGACAACCCAGGGCGAACTGACTCCTACCCTGTCAAGACCCTATTGGAGTGTTGTGTGGTGCATGATCAGGATGATGGAATGGGTGTCACGGTGCCAGAACAGAATGCAGTTCACTGCCATCCTGTAGGAACAGGTTTGAGCTTGAAAAGCATGCATAAATAAAAAGGTTGAGTTAGGAGTGTAAATCACACTCAACCACGTGTCCTCGTGAGCTGCAGGTGAACACTAAACACAACTGAAAGCAGTTCATGCATAGACTGCCTGTTATTGACGTTGCTGTGCTTACGTCATCAGACGTGTTTGTCCTTAGCAATCAAGTAACCAGAAATATACACTATTCTACATAACACAATCCCTCGTGCTTTTCAAAATAAAAGCATGACATTTACTATTTAATAGGAAAAAGTCCTGCTTATTCTTTTGTATGGACAGATGAAAATTCACCCCGAATTAAATAGATTGTCGAGATTTTTAAAAGGTGGGGATTGTTTATCAGTTATGAGCAATCAATACCTTACCCAAAGGAGGTTATTTTAGCGTCTTCTTTTTGATGAAACACATTTGTTTCCCAGCCAATCACAAGTCAGAATCGGACTAAGACCAAACCTTACATGTGCTCAGATGATGGATGAGTGTATGGATGTATGTATGGATCGATTTCATTGTTTCAGAACATGTTGAACTCTTTAAAAGAAAACTTGGCCTCTTCATCATTTAATCTTAAAAAATTGATATCCTGTAAAATGTAAGTAACAACAAACTAATTTGTTTGAGGAAAAAATGTGAAAACTAATAACCTACACACAGTTAGGTATGTGGTTTGTTGAACAACCTTTTGGTCTTTCTTCTTTGAAATTTTCCATTTTACAAATGTTCCTCAAATCTCTCAAATTGTTGACACCCTGATGAGTCTCGTTTGATAAATTAAAAGTACCTTTTTAAAATAACAACCTATAAGCAGGTCTTAAACATGCTTTTCACTAAGCCCACATTTCTGTTTTTTAAAATAGTTTTACTTATCTGATTCAAAACTCTCATTTTAAATGCCCTGTTTTCATTAGCTGTTAGCAGAAAAATCATCACAAGAAAAATAAAGGTATAAAATTCCTTATTCTTTGTGTAATAGTCTATATAATGTGTTTCACCTGGTGATGGAGTTATAGAAATACATGTTTTTTATTATTATTAATATTTTAATTTATTTTATGTATCTGTATAGCTGTATCTAAGGGATGTTAATGAAAGAATTCCTGAAGATCTTACCGGGACGACTGAACTTTATCAGATTCTCTACCTTATTGAAAGTGAACCAAGAGGACTGAAAACTAAAACTCAACCAAAATGTGGTTAAACAAAGTTTCAGAGGTTTTCATATGAAATAGAACAAATGTCACATTGTCTTGGTTTTACACCCAAAGCCCTGGTAATTTAACAACTATTTGTCCATAACCTGTAACATAATGTGACATTGCATTTATTTTGAAGTGTCTCGACGGACGTTGACGTGAGTACCTCGAGCTTTGTCAGCACAAGTCTCCTTGGTGCCGCTGAGAAACGGTTTGCTTCAGACTTTCTCCTCCATCACTTCCTCCTGGGCAGCAATGTGCTGCCGGGGGGCGAGCTGCGAGGAGCCGGCCGCTCAAGTGCGATGCTGCAGCGGGCAGTGAGGAGCGCTTGGCCAGCTCAGACCAGGAGGGGACTCACGGTACCTGCAGCACGAGAGCAACAATGGTCACGGCGTCTAAACTTTCCCACGCATCACCAGCTGGAGTAACGGATGGCTGATCGAACTTCTCCCTGGCTGATGGGATCTTAGCAACGGACAGTTTGTTTCTTTTGTTTTCTTCCAACACCTTTGTCCCGGTATAGATATCTGTCCCGGGCGGAAATCTGGCGCACTGTCCCGCTGCGGCTCGTAGACTGCCTCTTTAAATATCACAGCCAAACAGCGGAGGTTAACATGGGGGCGAAGCAGAGCAGCCCCTCGCCCAACTCTGCCGCTAACGGACGAACCAGAGCCTACTCCGGCTCGGACCTTCCGTCCTCTACTTCCAGCAGCGGCGGCAGGACCGCCGCAGCGGGGGCGGGGGGACGGTACCGCGCACACGGCGTGTCCAGAGCCAGTGGAGCCGCGTCCAACTCCGGTCACCCACACGGAGCCAGGCCCAGGTCCGCGGGGGTCGCCGGGGGTCCCGTCGCCAGAGCTCAGTCCGGCATCAGCATACCGAGCAGCGGCGGCGTCTACAGCTCACCGGAGTCCGGTGGCAGCAGCCCGGAGGAGGCGGCGGACAGGGACCGAAGAGGGAACGATGGTCATCGGCTGGTTATAGGATCATTACCCGCTCACCTGTCGCCTCACCTGTTCGGAGGTAGGTGGTGTGCTCTGTTGACCGCTCAGTGACCTGCGGTGACTCTGTTTACAGGCCGAGCGGTTCGGTCAGGTGTAGTTTAATTTACATGTCCACAGAGGAGGACACCCAACAAGTGTCCCGCAGATCATTTTACACAGCTAGGCTTGTCCAGGTTCTTATCCTATGGAGTGAAAATAGTGTCAAAAAGATTTGTGTGTGCGTAAAATGATTTGTGCGTGCGTAACAGGATTTGTGCGTGCGTAAAAAGATTTGTGCGTGCGTAACAGGATTTGTGCGTGTGTAAAACGATTTGTGCGTGCGTAAAAAGATTTGTGCGTGTGTAAAAAGATTTGTGCGTGTGTAAAAAGATTTGTGCGTGCGTATTTTTTAGATTATTTCAGATTACGTTTTACGTTTCAAGTAGTTCGACCCAAAGTTCTCGCCCTTCTATAGCAATAGCTCATGTCTACGTTAGCTAAGCTACTATTAGTCCTCGATTAGCATCGGTCCAGTTTAAAACAGTATCTTCCTGGCCCATTACAGCCATGTCTACGTTTATCACCATGCTCAGCTATTTTTATGATGCCGACAATAATGTAGGCTTAGGTGACGTCTTTTATTATAATTTATTATAATTATATTTTATTAATTATCTGGCAGATAATTAATAAAATATTCCATATTTAATTTGTATATGTCCTTTTTCAACTATGCAATTTATAAAGTGAAAAATTTAACACTGACTGAAATGTGGAAAACACATACATTATTAGCACTTTTTGGGGACAATAGAAATATAATTTCACTAGATGGCTACAATTACAATTTAGTTAATGTGAAGCACAACTTAACATATTATCTGTCCAAAAATGTAAGTCATCACATGGAAGTAATGAGAAATGTGGTTTGCTCATAATGAAGTAACAGAAATATTAATATTTTAAAGATTCAGCCGAGTTACTGCACTTATATTCAGCTGCTTACAAAGGCTTCAGTGTTGGATGAGGTTATATTTTCAAAATTTGAAATATTGATGATCTGCATGAAACTAATATAAAAAAACGGTGCAGATGTATATGTATGGCATAGAATACATTTGTACATTTGTTAAGAGATGTTCTACGTATTTATTTCTGGTACGAAAGCAATGACCATCATATTCCAGGAAGAAATGTAGAGAAGAGTAAATCTTAAGTGATTACAGTAAGATATAAAATATACAGGTGATAGACGAAACATAAGTCTGTAGCAGAACTAAAAAAAAATTTAAATCAAAAACTACAATTAGTGAGGAGAACTGGGATGAATCCTTCAAATAATAAAAGACGTCACCTAAGCCTACATTATTGTCGGCATCATAAAACTAGCTGAGCATGGTGATAAACGTAGACATGGCTGTAATGGGCCAGGAAGATACTGTTTTAAACTGGACCGATGCTAATCGAGGACTAATAGTAGCTTAGCTAACGTAGACATGAGCTATTGCTATAGAAGGGCGAGAACTTTGGGTCGAACTACTTGAAACGTAAAACGTAATCTGAAATAATCTAAAAAATACGCATTACAACGGTCAGGAAAACGTGCAAATTTTAACATCCACTAACTTCGGACGGTAAACCACGAACATGATCACTCGGCTGACCCGCCATTCTCTTGTTTCTTCTCTCAGTTTGAATGAAGGCTTTTCCCAGTCAGAGCGGAATAAACTTCCGCCACCTAGTGGTTGAATTTTTTACCCAAGTAATTACAGTTGAATAGGTCCCAAATGCGGATTCATATATAAACAATCTTATAGTATTAAAAAGTAGACGTGGGTGTAATGACATATGTATTTTTCTCTCACAAAAATATGTCTAAGCCACGAGACAAGTAAAGAGAGAAATATGTATTGAACTGTGGAAAAAAGAAACAGTTCCGAAGAAAACTCAGATGTCCCAGCTTTTACTAGCATGTAAACGCACCATCTACACACAAATCTTGGAGCTTCCACCGAGGCGTGAAATGAGTCTCAAAAATAGTTGTGCACTCGTAACCGGATTTGTGTGTAACTGCAGTTTTGTGTGTGCGTACCAGGTGATTTGTGTGTACTTTTTCAACATGTATTTTATTTTTAAGGTTTACAAATCCTGTTACGCACGCACAAATCTTTTTACGCACGCACAAATCTTTTTACGCACGCACAAATCCTGTTACGCACGCACAAATCTTTTTACGCACACACAAATCTTTTTGACACTATTTTCACTCCATATTATCCGAGGTCCAAGTTCCGTTCGGTTCTGTGTTTCCAAAATTAAGACTAAAGTTCTGCCCAAACAAAAGCCTTTCTTTACCAGACCTGCAAACTGAAGCCACCTTATTTTAAACCAGATTCTGCTGCCTTTAGAAATGTATGTTTAAAGTTTTTCTTCTTTGTTTTAATCTGTAGAATAAAAAAAAGCTAATTTTAAAGCGTTTTCTAGACCATTACAGTTTAAAGGCTTCTATTCAGTTCATATTCCAAAAATAATTACCTTAATTGAGCCCGTCAGAATGACAAATAATGATGAGGGACTTCAGAAAATACCGTAGTCTGTAATTGTTGTAGAAACTCAACAACAACTTTACAAGTAAACATCTGTACAGTTAGGAATTATGTAATGTCATATTCTAAGTATTTTTTGTTCTTAAGTGAACCTATGAGCATTGGAGGCTCTTCCAACAGGCAGGATGTGTTGGAGGCTTACTACAGTGATATCAGTGAAACTTCAGAAATGTTCTCCAAAAGAACCAAACATCCCAAAACGTTTACTCAAACCTAGAGGAATAAAAAAAAAAAGAGATGAGAAAGTTTCAGGTTATCATAACATTTAATACATAACAAATGTCTGAATGACCAGGATGGGGCGCCCAGTGTTTGGCTGTGAGCAGAAGGAGGACACGGCGCTGTGCTGCTCCCCTGACTGTTCAACTGTTTAGTCCAGGTTTTATCTGGTTCCTAAAAGATCTGAAAATCAGCCTCTGTCTCCTCTTTCTCTGCTGTGAGAGAGAGCGCTGACTGACAGACCCGCCCACCAGGTCACATATGCATGTGTGTGCTGTTAAAGGTTACCCCTGTTGTTGTCTACTTATGAACTTTGTCGCTATATTTAGTAACTTTTCGGACCAAACAAAATCAGAATTGGCCAATTGGCCAGGAAACCGCAGTCGGTCACCTCTAATGGTTGTAACTGCAGCTGTTGTCCTGTCAGTGCTCGGAGTTGACCTGTTCCTCCACCTGACCACAGATTCTCAGTGTGGTCCAGATCTGAGGAGTGCCACAGGTCCATAGCATTTTGATTCTTGAACCCCAGCATGCATCATGCTGAACAACCCACACATAATCGCCAACCTGGATTATGAAGAGGGCCACACATGGATTTTATGTGGATGCTTCACAGCTGGGGCCACACAGGAGTCATGGCAGCTGTCTCCTTCACTGCTTCTGGTGTGTACATAGTCTTCCTAGATTCAAGCTCTGTCTTTTGTCCGTCAGAAAAAAGTTTTCCCAGATATTCAGACCACAGGAAAGACGGTCCTCCTGCCAAGCTTGAGCAAGCTCTGCACCGGTGGCACCATATTTCTGTAGTGCTAAGGATACATCTTGTTGATGATCAAAGAAAAAATTTATTTGAGGTGAAATATTTTAAGTAACTGTTCCCTGTATGTGAGAAAATATCTGGATATGATTTGTAATGATGTCTGTTAATAATCAAAGTCGACTAAACATTTTTTACCCTTTGTTTAGAGGATCTCAGTGTTTATAGTTTAGTAGTTTTCTGGAAGTTTGTTTGAGAATAGTTGAGCATTAAAACTGAATGCTAACTTCTCCATGTTTGGGATGCAGAGGAAGGTTGAAACAACAGTACATCTTTAATGTATTGTGGCACTAAACCGTTCAGTGATTTCTAAACTAACGAAGTATTTTAAAGTCTATTCTCTGTGGACAGACTTCGGTACTGGGGTGAGAAATTTCTTCCAATAATATTGCAAGCAAAAACTAAATTAAAAAAATTTTAATGTGAAAAATAATTACCGTATTTTCCGCACTATGAGGCGCACCTAAAAACCTTCAATTTTCTCAAAAGTCGACAGTGCCCCTTATAATCCGGTGCGCCTTATATATGGACCAATATTGAGTCACAACAGGTCTCGCAACTACGGTAAGCAGCCGCCGACTTCATTTTCCCCAGTAGAGGAAGAAGCGCGCAGTGCACGCTGGGTTTTGTGTAAAGACCTCAAAATGGCTCCTATTAAGAGACACGCTTACGACACAGAGTTTAAGCTCAAGGCGATCAGTCACGCAGTAGAACACGGGAATAGAGCAGCAGCAAGAGAATTTAACATGAACGAATCAATGGTGCAGAAGTGGAGGAAGCAACAGCTGTTCATTTTGGGAGTCAACGGAGTTTTCAGAACGCTGGTTTGTAATCTATTAATAAAGTTTGACTGACCTATCTGACTGTTTTGTTGACATTCCCTTTAGCGCAGTTCCATCTAATGGATGCATAACGTAACCCCGGCCTCTACTAGCAAATATTCTATGCGCCTTATAATGCGGTGCGCCTTATAGTGCGGAAAATACGGTATTTCAAAACTAAAACTTTGAGAAACATCTCAAGTAAAAACAAATTCTGAGAGTAATTTATAATGTGTATACCTGAACATACGTTAATGTAGTTTTCTGCACTTTGAGATTAAATTTTTTTTCAAATATTTTTCAGATTTAACTTTTTTTCTTTTTAATCTGAAAGAATGCATTTTTTTTTTTTTTTTTACAAATTTCATTATATTCACATTCTTCTGCCCCACATTTCTGGGGGTGGGGCTTCCTCCAAAGGATGAGGCGAAGGTGCATTTTTATTTGTCTGAATAAACAAAAATATTTTTTTTTATGTTATTTTACTTTTCTTTTTTTTAGCACCAACAGCATTTCTATTGGTTAGTGTGGAGCAAGTGTGAGCATTTCTATTGGTCGGCACAAAGTTACAATTCCTGGTCTGCTCTCACCAGCAGAGACAGTGTGGCAAGACGCTGAAGGGAAGAGCAGAATCAGTCCAGCCACAGTAAAAATATGTTCATGTATTGCCACACCAAAATAAAAATTAATCCCTGTTGTTCTGACACCGCATTTAGTTTGGATGTTTAAATGTGGAGAGTATTTTGCTTTTGTTTTTTTCAAACAAAAACAAAAAAAAGGAGAAGAGCTCGTATCTGTGTCAAGGCACCCTTAGGACTTCATTTTAACATGAAACCTCTTTCTTTCATGTCAAAATGTAAAACAGGTTAAATGGAGATTGCATTAAATTCGAGCGTAGAAACGAAAAGAAGAATTTGCCTTTGTTTTTTTTTTTTTAAAGAATAGACTCCACGTTCACCAACTCATACTGAATTCAGTATTAGAACAGCAGGGATTCAATATATGAACATACTGATGACTTAGTCACTAGCTAGCTTGCTAATAATGAGCTGAGAACATCATCCTACAACCTTGCTTGCGTTTAGAACACGCATAGTGTTTGGACTGCCTGTGAGGATCAACCCAGAGCAAAAACAAGTAAAGGAATTGTAAGCTCCTCCCCCTTAGTTCTGCAATCCGAGCTGCATGCTCTGAAAGGCTCTCACTATGTGGACTGGTATGATGTGAAGTATACATTGCAGGAGGTTGTAAGTTTATTGCAGAGCGATGATCTGACAACCTGTAGGTTAGTACCACCAGGAGACTTGATTATCTATTTGTAAACCAACTTGCTCCAGTGTTTTATAACGTTTCCACGTTCAGATGATGGATTGATCAGAGCTCTGGGAGATGTTCAAAGTTTTAGAACTTAATGCTGCTTTTAACTTCTCCACAACTTTCTCCCCGCGGTGTTCCTTGATCTCCAGAGACATAACAGCTGAGTGAAGAAAGTTAAATGACTGGATATTCTGTTAGGACATCAGAGTACAAAGGGCCTGAGAATAAAATCATGTTTTGTTTGTCTACATAAAAAAAACCAAAAATATATTAAGGCAATGAACCATTTTCCTTCCACCTCACAGCTGTAGGCTTCGTGTTGATCTTTTTTCACCCAGTAAAGGACATTAACGTTTGTGGTTGTAACAGGACCGAATGTGAAAGGTTGCAAGTTTTGCTGTCAGTGAGAATCAGATGGAGCCTAACTTCAGTTCTGTTTTAATGTTTCAACATTTATTTTCACATGTAAAAAAAAAAAAAGAAAAATGAAACCCAAATTCATTCTTTGGTGGTTTTATTGATTCAGTGAGCCTTACTTTCAGTCATACTGTGGTAAGAGAAATGTTTAGTTTAGAGACAGAGCTGATCAGGAAGGACATGAGTTTAAGTGGACCTTAAACTCAGGCTTCAGGTGCGTGTGTGTGGGTGCGTGTGCGCGCATGTGTGGGTGTGTGACCTTTGATATGAGCAACACCTTTGAATGTCCTGCACATTTAAATAGGCATGCATTCAGTCAGAGGTTTCTCAGTACCCTGTCACACCAGGGCAAAGTTTTTTTTAAATTCTTTTTAGTATCTCTTTCCATCTTTTGGTTTGCACTGGCCGTATCCAACAAACCAAACAGGTTGGGCATGACTCAGCAGCTGAGAGCTCAATAATTAACATAACCTGCTAAGTTTCGGTCTTCTATAAAAGGTTTTATGACTAAATCAGTGATGTACACTCATGCAGTTAAACATGTTTGCAGATTTATCTCTTTATGTCCAGTAAGAATAAAGGATCTTATTTAAAAACCACTCAAGGAGCACCTGATGAACACGTTTCAAAATGTATTCTAAAATAAATTTAAATAAATAATTTAAATAAATTTAATAAATAATTTATTCTAAAATGGCTATAAAGACATTTACCCCTGAGTATACAGATATTATGATATAATCACCTTTTCCCTTACATAATGAATAACATATTACATTATGTCATCATTTGTTTCAATAAACAGGCCAAACTAAAAAGAAAAAGCGTTGTGCAAATAGGCAAGCTTTGCTGCGTTCAGAGGAATTCAGGTAAGCAGCATTCGATCAACGTGCGACTCAAAAGCAGATTTGGCCATTTGCCGATTGTTCAGCTGTGTGTGTTAGCACAATCCCAAGAAGGAAAGAAATCACCAATGACCTTACACAAGCAATTGTTGCTTCTCCTCGACCTCATAAGGCCATTTCCAAACAAATGAGATTATCCACAAGCCAAAAGCGTTTAGGACAGCTGCCAAGAGAACAAGGAGTGAAGATTCCTTACAAATTCAGGCTCGGGATCCAACTGTTCAAGGTTCAGAGAACTTTAAAAGAACCCAAGGAGTCCTTTTCAGACTCTACAGCCCCAAGCTCTGTGTTCACAACATGTGAGCAAGAGGACAATAATGTTTTGGCCGGATCCACAAACAATTGACAAGAGGCTCTATGTTGGACTTTTTTAGAAACTTCACGTGAATCGTGTCCGTATGCAAACCAAAAACACCTGGAAACAGTCATGTCAGTTACGTCATATTGGGCTTACCCGATTTTCACTTGCACATAGCATAATAACAATGGCGGACCTCTACTTTCTGTTTGTACTGCTGCGCCACTTCAGATTATTAAGGTAGTTATTATTCTGTTATTAAAGCAAAATTTGCTCATTGTGGAATATTGAGCAAATTAATATTGCTCAATATTAGTAATTTGTAGCCTGTGTCTTTGTGTACAAAGACAAAGACACAAGACACACAATAAGACACAAGTTACATTCATACAGCAGGCAATTCCACCCAAATCAGATTTTGTTTGCTCAATTTTGACCCATATTCAACTTTATCGTGGCAGTCTGAATAACCAAAACTAATCTTTTCACCCAGAAAAATAATCCAATCTGTGCCACTTCCATATGGTACTAAATTGGTTATATATCCGATACTTTTCAAAGCGTCTGCAGTTTGAATGGTCATGTGACAATTTATCCAACTTTTACATCACTGACATGAGACCAGAAGACATAAGCAGTGGCTGAAAATATAATTATGAAATTATGAACGAAGACTGTGACAGTGAAGCACATCACATCACAATCCCATTACTCTTGGTTCTGACGACACATTCACCAGACTTCAGTTCTCCTCAAAAGGCCATTGCTAGTCATTATGCTTTCTTTTTATTATCTAAAAGCGATCTGCAGATGATGGCATCCATTATTACTTCCATAAATAGTTTGCTGATGTGTAACATCAATGTTTTTGTTCCTCGCATGAGGGGTCGTAAACCTTTCACACAAGTCTGAATGACGGAGGAACAAAAATGCAAAAAAAAAAAAATGGATTTTAGCTATTTTTTTGCTAAAATTCTCAATCTGAATTGAGCATTAGCACTTGCTGTTTGAACATAGACATAGATTACATAAGCAAGATCACATGTGTAACCTCAGAAGGGTTACAAAAACACAGCTCTGGATATAAATGTACACAAAGTTTCACCGCCCCCTACAGGCCTGGCATATGCAGTGCTATTTGCCCACAGAGAGGTTTCATTCCACAGTTGTGTGAATGGGATTTGATCACAAAAACAATGTAGCAGTTGGATTTTTTTTTGTATTCTGTTGGCATATTCTTCTTGGAAAGTATACTTTTATTTTGCGTTGTGCCTCAACTAGCCCTCTTAGCATGGCCATGAGTAAGCAATAAGTGGAACATGACCAAAACTCAGTTCAGTTATCAGCAAAGATCAGTCTGTAGGCATTTTTCAGTTTCCACAGTAAATGTTGGAGTTTAGAAAGAAAACTGCAGGTGCTGCTGTGTGTTTCTTACTGTCTGTAGATGAGAACATGTTCTTGTTTTGAGTAGGAATAAAGAATACAGTGTGCCCAATTACTGTGGAAATAAACACCGTTCTAAGAATCTTGAGCTTTCACTCACTTCTATAAACACAGCTGTCTTTCTGAACTGTATAATCTCTCAGTGCACCTTGGTTTATATGCATCTGGTCAGTTTTCTTCATCCAACCAAGTGGTTCCCAAAGATTTTCTTCTGGGCCCCCCCAGTTGTTCCCAAGGATTTTCTGGGCCCCCCTATGGATTACAATAAAATTCCCCCATGAAAAGAAAAAAAAATCAACTGGGTACACACATCGTTCAACCAGACATAAACCTATACACATATTTTGTTTTCAAACTCCACTGAAGTTTATTTCACACTTCAGGTCGCAACAAAACACACTATAAACCATCTTTACAGTGAAACACTTTTATGTTACTGTTTTTTTTTTTTCATTCATCCATACCCCCCCAACAATTTCACTGCGGCTCCCCAAGGGGGCGCGCCCCACACTTTGGGAGCCACTGATCTAACTTAACATTCAGCATGTGATTCAGTTATGGTATTGTTCCAAACCGCCTACATTACCAAGAACAATCAAACTTCAACAACCTGATAAACATTTTAATTTGCGAGTTGTATAAAGCAGCAAAGCTTTTTCACTTGTAAAACACCAGAATCTAGTAAAGTTTCAGTCTTCATCATGAAAAAGTTATGACTTTGCTCCAACTCTATCCTGTGCAAACTGATGGATCATGGAGGCCCATATTGGAGAAAGTGTTGGAGTAATTTGAACTTGGCATGGTGCTTTGTGTTCTTGGATTTCTGGGCTGATGCAGTCAGGAAGAATCATCCACACAATCTATAATATCTGTGTGTTTGTGCAGTGATAACTTGAAGTTATGCTGCAACTATTAATGTTACAGTCTCAATAACCATGACCCCTGACCCTGACCCCTGAGAACTTTAGAAAAGCATTGTCCAGGTTGAGAAAAAAATCTCACCCATTGTTTTGTCACACAGAGCGCGATTTGATAACCTTAATAACGATGTAGTACTTGGAGATCCTGGCTGATTCCAGACCAAGACTTGGCGATCATTACAAAGAGCTGATCACCAAGTAGAAGATTTGATCACTATGATATGGATAAAGGTTTTTTCTTTTGATTATTGGGAAGGATGAACATTTCTTTTTTACTATATTTGATTAAAAATACTATCAATAATATTATTCTACTCTTTCTGTGATGTAATTTTTTTTCATTGTTTTGTTAGAGAGGTACCAGTCCTATTTCCTGTTTTGAATCATTATTTTTAGCAGAAGGGACCGTCTCTTCCCTCTCCAGGCCAGAGCAGTTATTAAAAACCAGTGAGGAGGTAAAACAGTGCCTGATTTATATATGCATATTTTTAAAGTTAACTTTATTCTATTAAGTTTCTTGGTGCCATTATGTGTCTAACAGAGTGAGGAATCAACAGTGTCCTGGGAAAAGCCATGCAGGTCAGTGTGAGGCCTGTTGGGAATGATGAGCTATAGTGAAGTCAGTGTTAGTTAGCTGCAATCTGTCCTGATGAGATAAGCTTGTGGCAGCTTAACCTGACTTCCTAGTATCTCCTGCTAAGGGCCTTTAGCTGGACACCAAAGGCTCATTTCTTACGTATTTGTTTCCAGTTTGCTCCCTAAATTGAAAGTTACAAAATTGCACCTTTTCTCCTCCCACTGTGGCATCCAGCCATCTGGAAAGGCTTGGTAGAGACAAGTTCCACATTTGAGCTGTTGAATTTGTTATGTTTTTGAATGAGAACCTCTTCTGCAATGCTGTTGGAAAGTTTGTCCAATCAGTTGTGGTCATCTGTCTTAAGAGCAATCATGAACTACATGTTCGAGCAAAACTGCCCAAATCGGTTTGCAGTGTCCAAGTTGCATGACGAAAATCACGTCATTTTGATCTCAGCCTCATGTCTTCCCCATCTGCATGCAAAACTATTATATGATTGGTCAGAATCGTGGTTGGTTATGCGGAAACCAGCTCCGACTATTCAACTTCCAGTTGATAGTTTTGAGGCGCAATTGTCCGAAGCCATAAGGAAGTACAATTGTTTGACACCAACACTGAATAGCCCTCTTGGTTCTGGTCCAATGTAGCGGAACTTGTGGACCGTGATGGGTGTGTTCAAAAACGAGTGTCCTGCAATTATGTGACGGTTGGACTTCGGTCTGACCATGCTGGGCCCTCTGCAGCATTCACACAAATAAAGAAGTCACATGATCTCATGCAGTCACATGAGTGCTTTTAGTTTTTCCTCATGTTTTGCTGTTCACCTTTAGTGTTCCAGCAGCTGAAGGTGGGAGTTGTGGCCTTATCTGGGAGACAGTGGCGTGATTAGAAGGCTTGCCTCTTATTTGCAGCTTAAACGAGGTGCATAGTGCCAGAACTACTTTACTAGTGAAGATTTAAATCTGCATGAGACATCAGCAAATATAAATAAGTGGTTATTATTATGAGGAATATTTAAAGCACAGAAATGATACAGTTGAAAATGTCAGTGTTTCAGAACACTTTTATACTGGAAAACTAGATTGTTAGTCAGAATTTTTTTTAAGGGTTTATTGGCTCTAGTGGCCTTAATTTGATAGTGAATTGACAGGAAAGTGGGTAATGAGAGAAGATGAAGACATGTGACAACAGTCATTGAACCTGTGATGTCTGCATCAAGGACTAAGGTTTCCATATGTGGGCTATGCTTTAAACCTGCGCCACCAGAGCACCCCCAGTCAGAATCTTTTTAACACTGAGTTCAGTTGATGAGAATTAAAAAAAACTAAAGTTAGTGGAATTACTTTGATATACTCTGTTCTTACTGTATTCCAGGGCTTAATAGTTTGTCTTGTAACTGATTTTATGCTGTCCCTCTCTTAATAACTTGCGTCACTAAATGAGAAGACAAACTTGTTGTCGTCATTGTTTTAAATTGGGGCTTAACAGTGACGAAGGTCATGTTTTGGGTCCACTTTTTGGAATGTGTTTTTCCATTAACCGGGAGGTGTATTTTAGTCTCCCAGTGCTGTGTTTGTGTATGATGCTAATATTTACTGAGGGGAGACAAAGATCCTGACTCAGGTAGGCGTCTGGGCCACATTAGGTAGACATGCCTTGTTCATGTGGCTGAGAGCACATTTATTCAAACCTCTCCCCACATTCTACTTACTCTTTCACACTTCCCCCTGAAGTGCAGGTGCCAGTAATATCAATTATATGTGAATGATTGTCTGCTCTAATATCAGCACGGTAACCCTCTGCTGTACTAAGGTACAGTATTAGTAAGGTAATACCAGTTATTTTGGACTGACTTTCTGTGCAGTTTCCTTCTCTATAGTAGACAGATCTCCTCTCACTGTCAGATTGTTGGAAAGGTAAATAAATTCACATCTTGCCAGACATTCAGCTTCTGTTTCAGCTGATTTAAGCAGTTTTAACCAATCAAAGTTAAAATGTTTATATCGGACTGATATATTTCTGAATGTTAACAATAACAGGGTGCATTGTTCAAATACGGAGGAGTTTAACAGGCAGATCAAAGAAATAAATTCAGGGACCCGTATGTTGTTAAAACGAGAAACCTTATCATTTTAAGGAAATATAAGACTCAGTATAAATGGATATATATTTCATTTAAACCAAAATGTGTTCTCGTTTAAACGAGAAAGATCGTAACATTGAAACACCACCTCTTGAGTGTCATTCAAAAGTAACAGAGTCGAAATACATATTAACAGTGCTGCTTGACTTGCTATCGGTTGGCCTTTTGTAAAGGAGCCGATTCTGGAACACCATTTATTTTCCTTGGCACTGATTGGCTGTATTTGGTTTGGAATATATTTATGCATATTAAGGAATATTTGATATTTGAATTGTTGAATTAGGCAGTTTTAAGCATTTCTAGAGGTGGTCTCAAGTATTCGCAGATTACTTGTGGGTTTGCATTAAATCACACCCACACATATTTATTAATACTGCAGGGAAGGAAAGTATGACCCATACTCGGAGTTAGCCCATTAACCAATTTCGTTGTGTGTTGTTTGCTTTTTTTTTTTTTTTACTTTTGTGTCAAATTTTAATAAGTAGCAATTGAAGGGTGTGACTTCTGTTTGTAATAAAATTATTTTAAAAAAAGGTAACTGGGTCTTGATTTTAAAGCTGTTTAATACAGGTTATATTAAGCATCTGTTTAAAACTGTTTTAATACAGCCTAATACAACTGTATTAAAGAAAGGAAGAAAGGGTAGTGTCTTCCATCTTTTTGTGAGTCGAGCTCTTCCAAACTGCAGGCCGACTGCAGAGAAACGAGGTGATTTAATTGGCCCAGGAAGGTGGCCTGCTCCTTGCTCCAGCTACTTTTCACTCAGAGATTCTGCCTAGCCATGTGGAAAACTAAAGTTCATACAGAAAGGATCGGGAGTCGTTCAGCTCCTCCTGATGTCTGTGTGTACTTCCCTGAGTTATAGAATGAAGGGCTGCCATGCAGTGTGGATGGTCAGTGAACTGATCAATACGATAGTAATTCATAAATCCCATTTAATAGCATGAAGTGGAAGATGTGCTGATTCAGGAGCTGCAGCAGTACCCACAGTAAAGGACTGTGGGTAATAAACATGGAGCCCTGGGATGCTCTCCAAGCTGCAGATTAAATGCTGAGCGGTCATAAACAGGTGGAAGTCTGGGTAATAGTGTGAAGTTTGTAAGCACTGAAGGAGAAAAATTATCATTTTTGTCAGCTGGGAGTTTTTCATGTTCAGTTGTCTTGTCATGCTTTAAAACTAAATGCTCCCGCCCCATGATCCCGCTTACTCACTTCATTCACGTATCCCACAAATTCACAGTCATATTTGACCTATTGGGCTCTCCATGCCAAGATCTTCAGTCTGCATTGTAGGCGTTTGCAGCTGAGTCGTGAGGCAGCTCATATGGTTGTCCTCTCCAGTTCTGACTGGAGATCCTGTGATACGATTGGTCAGTTCTCAGGCTTAAAACAGAACAACTTCCCCTCCAGGTCGAGATCAGTCTCTTGCTCAGGAAAAGAAGTACCGTTATCTTGTTGTCATGTCTACAACCTATGTCGGCTGCCCTGGTCCCTCATGGTGAAAATGGAACTAAGCCGAAAGTTGTTTATTTTAGAGTCTCTCCTACACTTCCAGAACTCACTGGAGACACTTTAAATCCCTTTTAGTCTTGGAGCACCTTGGCATTCCCAGGGTTATTTAAAGAAAGTTGGTAGGTAGATGGAGGTTTGGCTTCAGGTCTTCCATCCTATGTGGACCCTCCAGCATGTCCTGGGTCTCTCTCTGGGTTTCCTTCCAGTGGGATGTGCCTCGAACACCTCACTAGGGAGGCATCTGAGGGAACCTGAACTGGCTTCTCTCAACGTGGAGAAGCAGTGGCCGAGTCACTTCCAGATGACTGATCTTCTTACCCTATAACTAAGGATGAGAAGTCACTACAGCTGGTTGCCTTTGGTGACCAAAGGCAACCATTCCTATCCTTATAGGAGGATAGGAATGTCGATCAACCGGTAAATCGAGAGCTTTGTCTCTTGACTCAGCTCTCTCCTTACCACGACAGACAATCTGCCTATCAATCTCCCTCTCCATTTTCCCCTCATTTGTAAACAAGTCCCCAAGATACTTAAGCTCCTCCAGCAGATGTAGGACTTTTCTCCTATCCAGAGAAGGCACTCTGCCCTTTTCTGGCTCAAGACTGACTCAAGATTTGGAGGCACTGATCCTCATCCCGGCCACTTAACACTCGGCTGTGAACTGCTCCAGCAAAAAGTGGAGATGCCGACCTGATGAAGCTAATAGAACCACTTCATCTGCAAATAGCAGAGATGTGATCCTAAGGCCACCAAATCAGTTCCTATCAACACCTCGGATGCCTTGAATTTCTTCCATAAATTATATGAACTGATTCGGTGACAAAGGGCAACCTTTTCGGACTCCAACTCTCACCAGAAACGAGCCAGACTTACTGCTGACATTGCAACCCAAGCTCTGACACTGGTCACACAAGGACCTAACAGTCCATATCAAAGGATCTGGTACCTAATACTCCACAAGACTCCCCAAGGGGGATGGTCAAACGTCTTCTCTAAGTCCACAAAACACATGTAGACTTGTTGGGAAAACTCTCATGAATCTTCTAGGACCTTGCAGTAGATGACAGAGTAAATTGTCTAAGTTGACGATTTGAGTCTGTTTTGGAGCAAAAGAGTACCAAACCCCTTAAATATAAATATAAATTTTTGACTGACAATCAGGAGAATAAAGACTTGTATAAAAGCTAGAAGAGTTCAGGAATTCTGGCTCTTAACACATCGTCTGGGTAAAGAATCCATTGCCTATTAGAATCCCAGTCTCTGAGTTTTTGGGTAACTAGACTTCTCCTTACTTGATGTTGTCTCTGGTCTCATCCGAATGACTTCTTCAATTTTGGAACGTGGGTTGAAACCACCATGCTTGGAAAGAAACACTCTGAGTTTCAGGAAGAGCGTGACTTTGCTTTGGGATATGAGAAAAGAAACAATGCATGCCATTGGTCTATAAAAAATCCTTCTGACAGTTTCACATTTTGTAGCCTTTTCATCAACAGACTGTCTGCTCTTTTGAGAGAACAAAGAGCTGCTAGATCAGGAATACAGTCACATATTATTAAATTCTCCCAGACTTTCATGCAGAAACACTTTCTGTTTGGCTCTTCAATTGCTGCTATGTGACATTTTGGATAACGCTCTAAGAAGCTCTGTTTATGCAGAGCTAGTCTGGAGCCTTCGGTTTGTTCACTTTATGCCCCATGCTTGCAGAAAGCAGAACCTTTTTATTCTTTCTTCTATTTATTCTTTTGTCCTCTCTTGTATTGCGAAGTTGCATACTTTTGCAACCAAATTAATTTACTACAATGTATGTAGTTATCAGTTTAGTTGAATACAATTCTGAATGTAAACAAGCACACAGTTATTGCATCAGTCTTCTGTTTGGTGTGGTGGTCAGTCATCATGATTAGCTTTATTCTGACTGAATGTTAAGATGATTGCTGATGGACTCGGCTTGTTGTTGCTTAGTGTCAGTGCAGCACTTAGACCTATCCAACACTGGCTCTGGTCCATCATCTAACCTTCTCCATATCTGTTTATGGTTTGTTTTCCATAAAAAGTAAACAAACAACCAAAACAACATTAATTAAAATGTATTATGATTCTTTTTGTTGCCAAAATTGTTGAAAAAAATATTAATCATTCAGCTTAGACAGGGAAAAAAAAGGCAAAATGCCAGTTAGAACTTTTGTAAAAAGAAAATGAAGAAATAAATAAAATGTGCTAACTAACTAACTCAAATGCTCGCAACAATTTTCAAAATCCTGACTTTTTAACAATATTAAGCATCTTTTTAGATATAGTTGTCCAAATGAAAGTTGTCAAGATCATTTTCATGAATGCAATTAATTGATCTATTACTTATCATGACAGGCTTAATAAGACTTCTGCCAGTTTTTGACCATTCCAGGCATCAGTTTGTGTGTGTATATATATATACTGTATATATATATATATATGTATATATATATGTGTGTTTGTTTGTGCTTTTTCTAAAAGCAAAACTAACAAGTCAGAGAACTGTCAAAAAGAAGGAATCCCCAAGACTTAATAAGACCATTTTATTATTAGGTCTTCAGCTCAATTCACTGCACTATTTTATGTTGAAGTGTAGCAATGGAGTAAAAACTAAAATCGCCCCAGGTTAAAGAATTATAGGAACGTCATTAATGACCATATTCCAGCCTGAATGTGAGTTTCTCAAGGACAAATCCACTAGATCCAGCTGCAGGTATGACCTGCGATAGACGTGCATGGAGACGCGTGGCAGATCTGTTTTCCTCTGGAGACTGTCCCATTCAGTCGACTGGATGAGTCATCCCAGCCTGGCAGGGGGGACACAGCTCTGTGATCAGGAAGCCTAAAGGAGAAGTGGTGCAGGGCTGCAGTTCAACCTCAGCAAGCTTTCAAATAAACACACCTACCATGTTCAGAACATTCCTGATTGTTAGCAGATGGCTGGGAAATCTTGTTAGACACTGCTGTGCATGTCTGTGCTCGTTGTGATTTACTTAAATAGGTCGGACAATCAGCAGAGAGCTCGCTGCTGGTAGCCCTAATCTATTCAGTCCATCAGTAACAGCAGGATAGCTGATTTTTTTTATTATTTTTTTGGAAGCCCTGCACACAATGCATACAAATTTCTGTCTGATTTGCATCACTCTGAAGGTAAAGAGCATATTTAAGATGCTGAGTGAAATCCAGTGTTGGTTACATCCCTGGAACAGGAGACTTCTTGCCTGTGAATCTCCCTGAACCTTTTATTTCTTCTTTACAGTTCATACGTTCCTCTGCAAGCACACACTCCCTCTAAAATTTAATGTACAACACGTGAGCAGTGCAATGGTTTTGATGCCAGCATCTTACCTGGGTGCCATTATTTTAAGCTTATTTAAACTGAATAATTTTAAAGCTTAAAATAAGCTTAAAATAATGGCAAAAAAATAAACTGAATCATTTTAAAGCTGGAGTTTGCATGTTCTCCCTGTGCATGCGTGGGTTCTCTCCAGGTACTCCTGCTTCCTCCCACAGTCCAAACACATGATTGTCAGGTAAATTGGTCTCTCCAAATTCTTCCTAGGTATGAGTGTGTGTGCATGGTTGTTTGCTCTGTCTGTCCCTGTGTTGCCCTGCAACAGACTGGCTACCTGTCCATGGTGACCCCGCCTCTTGCCCGAAACGTTAGCTTCGGGCTATAGGCACCAGCACCCCTCCTGACCCCACTGGGGAAAAGGGTGTACAGAAAATGGGTGGATGGATCATTTTAAAGCTGCTGTCAGTGTTTCTTACCCTGCTCTGTGTGTTTGCAT
The DNA here is from genome assembly GCF_001444195.1 of Xiphophorus couchianus. Taxonomy (NCBI): domain Eukaryota; kingdom Metazoa; phylum Chordata; class Actinopteri; order Cyprinodontiformes; family Poeciliidae; genus Xiphophorus; species Xiphophorus couchianus. The sequence continues at coordinate 21,568,444 of NC_040232.1, forward strand.
GTTCAAAAACGCATTACTAGTGTAAGCTTCTGGATAGTAGCCACATCTGCCCTGGGCAGTCTGTCAGGTCCTCACTTCACCTTTGGCAGCGTCGTGAAGCGTCTTGCCAAAGGACACAATGACAGAGGTGGACGGTATGGGAATCGAACCAGCAACCCACTGATTGCGCTACAAACTCCTACCATCATCATCACCATGATTGAATTTTGTCAACAGACCACCATCTGGTCGATTGACAGAATGTTTTTTGTTGGTTTGTAGAACTGTCAATGAAAAGGGATAAAGTTCCAGTTATAGTTATAAACCAAAAAGTTGCCTTGTGTCATTGCCAAGCGATCGGAGTTGCCGTTGCGTAAATGCTCTTCAGTGGTGCATAGCTATACGTGTTACAATTGCGGCACTAATGCTGCAGAAATTTTCAAAATGGCCAAAGAAATCTGTGGCCGCCTAGCTTAACTGATCAAAAGATAAAACACCTCGGGGTCAAATGTGTGATTTCTGGTTTTTCCCCCCTCAGATGAGCAACAGAAATGTCTGTAACATGTTAGGTTTTGGTTTAATTTTCCATATTTCCTTTAGACATAGCTGATGCAGGTAATAGCTTCATAAATGATGGATGAGTCTCTCCTCCTTTATTGCTCTTCCCTTCTATTAATAATAGAAATTCATAGTTTCCTGAGATCTGCTGTGCATGATGACTGATTAGAGCAGTTGCTGTATGAACACTGACTGGCAGCTCTTATTATGTTGATGTTGATTATATTTGTAGGGTATTTATGTTATATTGTATGTAATAATTTAAAAGCTTTTCCCTTTCCAGTTTGCAATTATTGTTTACATTTCAAAGCAATATGTGGAATAGCAACCTGTTTTTATTAGTTTTCCATAAAACATTTTTATGGTTGAAGATCTCATTATAGTTCAGAGTTCTATAGGTTGAAAAGACAAAAGGGTGAAGGTGTCCGCATGTGCATTTAGCATTAACATTCATTTTTTATTATTATTATTTACCATAACATGAAGTCATCAGACAAATTGAGATGTGAAAACTAGAAAGGAAATGTAAAAACACCTCATTCAAATCCACAGGAAGAACTGTCACATTTATCAGTTTATTTCTAATTCTGTTTTTTCACAGTTTCTTCTCATTCCACTTCCCACCTATCATTCACTGTTGCTATATTTACTTCTCTGTTATTGTCAGGGTTCAAGTGTCCAGTGTGCTCCAAGTATGTGTCCTCTGATGAAATGGATCTTCACCTGGTTTTGTGTTTAACCAAACCACGCGTCACGTATAACGGTAAGAATGAGGCCTCCTTTTTAATTAGAGTTAAACTACTAGCTACTGGCATGCTGCGCTTCTATAGAGCGCTGATAGAGATGTGACTTTCTTCCACGATATGCTTTACCAACAAACCCCAGAATGCTGTGCGGTTCTCGACCTGCTTTACATGAATATTCTTTATATTGTATATTGAAAATTCTATCAGATGTATAATCTATTGATATTTATGGTGTATTTGTTGTTATGTATTTATTGTCCAACTCTGATTAGAGTTATCAGAGCAGTATCTAAACTTATCTAAGCATTAACGAGCCGCACAGCACTGACTTTCTGAATCAAGGTGTGAAGATTATCGACCCGTCTCACCTCGCCTGCTGCTTCAGCTCACCATCATCAGGCAAAAGGTCATACATTTTATCTGTTTGTCTGCATATACAAGTTAGTGGCATAGTTACCTTAAAAAGGTAACTTAGTTAACCCCTGAAAAGAGTAGTTTTGTAGCTTTACCAATTGCTTGATTTTAAAGTAACTAGGTTAGATTGCAAGTTAATTTATTACTTTCTTTCAGCTGCTGCCTACTAGAGCTACCATCTCCTCAATATAAAAATGACACCCAACATCTTTGAGGAAATTCCTCAACTGTAACATCCGTACATCTCTGACAGTCTGGTGGGAATATTTCAGAACAAACAGATCTTTAAATCTCAATACTTTCTTGAATTTGAATTATTTCTTTGCATATTTAAATAAATTTCCAATATTATATAAAAAGGTCTTAGTGTTTAAATGAAAAACCTGCAGAACCTGCCAATGTTTTTATAATTAACATCAGAATAATCGATGGCATAATCAACTACAAAATAATTATTAGGTGCAGCTCCATTTCTGAATATCTTTAATAAACTGTTAGATTTGCTCATAAAGATTTCCTTATTTTTATCCATTAAGGTTAATTCAACTGTATGAAATAAATTTGAATAACTATCAGTGAGACTGATCAGATGCAGTTTTTTTTTTTTCCTGGCTGATTTGACATCCTCTGTAGTGGCTGATAATTTACTGCGTTCTCTTACATCAGTTCAATGTCAAGCTACATCAAGCATACCAGAAATGTTGCTTTTTTTTTAAAACCAGAAGAGTTGTTTTACTGAAACAAGAGGAAAAAAACATTTATTGAAGGCAGACGAGCATAAGATATGAGCTAATAACACCAACAGGTTCTAATGTTCAAAAAGTGACTGAGTCTGTGTGAAAATGAAGCGCTCCCAGCTCTTTAGTTATGTAACAGCAGGCTCCTTTTCCAACCCGCTTCCCTGTGAAATCTTGTGTAATCTGCCTGTAATGTTTCCAAAAGCAGAGACTAATGCTGTGGTTGCCTGAGGGCAGCTTCTCCTTGTTATTCTCACTGTTGTGTACTTAAGGACGGCAGAATCACGATTAATGTGCCCTGCAGGCCTTTCTCATTACTCTGCTTTCTTCCTGGGGTTTAGTTGCTTTGTCGCCTTTTGTTCAACATGAACATGAGCTTGTAAACTTGTGAAACTGTTCCTTTCTGAAACCGTAATCATTCCACATTTCCACTGTACTTGCTGAACACTTTTGGGGCCAAGTTTAGTTCCTGTTTGAAAACCAAAAAAAAAAAAACGGGTTTCCTGTTCAGCTGACACAGATTCCTCTGTGTCTTCCTGTGTCAGTCATATGATAATTGTGGTGTTATTAGCTTGCTTCTGCATGGAGGAGAAGGTGAGGAAAATACCACACTTGGAGCCTCAGCAGAAGGAGAGGCAGCCATTAATGTAGTAGGTGATGGAGCAGTGTTGAGGGGGCGAATGGCTGCTGTTCTGGTTTTTCTACCAGTTCCAGTTCTTAAGCAGTCCTGGTCTTAACTGGTTCCACTTTTCCAAAACCAGAGATCCACATCACAGCCACATTATAAACATCTCAACATTATGAGCAACTGGCAGTGCTTGTGAATGCTTGACAGTCCTGATAAGATGATCCCTGATCTGGGCGTTAAACCCAGCTTTTAGAGCAATGGTTATTAAACAATTAACAGTGCTAAACTGAGTTGGAAATTACATTTATATAAATGATCATTTTTATGGATTCAGGGGGAAATAATCAGTTGTAACCTGCATATTGACCTACCTACCCTCTGTTGCTGTGTTTAAAATTTGACCTATGAAAAACCAAACTAATTCCTGGATCACTTGGCAAGACTTTAGAATTGTCGGCCTATTTTCAAAACCTGAGAGACCCTACACGTGACAATAAAAACATCATAGATATAACAGGTTTGGTCGCAGCAACACATCACACACAAACCGATTTTTGTCACCAACATTCATCTGATGTCAGATGGGAAATCTTGCAAAAAGTCTGAAGACCAAACGTGAGCTCAGTGTTAACGAACATGGCCGACTGGGAATAAGCAATGCTGATAGTTTGTGGGCTATGTTTATCAGAGAAAAAAAAGATGCAAAACGTCTCAGATGTCCACTGGACTCTCTGGTGTGCCGTGGCTGTTGTTTTGTCTTCTTTATTCAGAATTTACTCCCATGTCTCCGTCACCTCGCTCTCTGATGCATCACATTCAACAAGCTGTGTTTTCGTTTGTCCTCGGGGAACTCACCGTATGCTACCATATGGATCTAAGACAGTCCAACATGTCTGAAGTTTTGTTTCAGTTTTGCAAAGTCTTGCCAAGTGAACTAAACATAAGCTGCAGAGTTTTAAACGTGGGACTCGGAACATTTTGATTGGCTGCTGATCACCATGAGCCCGCCCCTAGCTCCTGGTGAAAATGGTTCTATCCATTGGTCCAGCAGCGGTGCTGACAAAGCACCAGTTTCAAGGCTCAGAGTATAACATAAACTCCCCGTCTGTTAGCATGTTAACCTTTGAATCAACACTAATACCCATGTCACACGTTTACATATTTGGCTGACTTGGCGTCATAGGATAATACGTTCTGCCATTGCCATGCTGCACGTCTAACTCTGGAGCATAAACGGTTTAATCAGGCTGCCAAAAATTCTTTGGGCATGTTGAAAATTTTTATCATGCTTGCTGCAGCGGTCACATATCATGCATACTGTAGAAGTCCATCGCTGCTACTGAATCAATACAACTTTGACTCGAACTTTGCACAATACTCTGAAAACATGACCTAATCTTGTAGGCTAAGCCATCTGAAATGGCAACACATCATGCCCTGATTGAAAGAAATCTAAGAACGGATAAGAAACTAAGTCAGTCTGGAAATGGTAACTAAACCATTTCTAAGGCTTTGGGACTAACCTAGTGTGGTGGTCAGTGACTGCTCCTGCACTACTTTAAGACCTGTAATCATGACATCAGCTCTGCACCAGAAAATCCTGAACGGCAAAAACAGAAAGTATTAAGGTGGCCCGGTAAAAATCCAGATTGCTGGCAGGCTGATAGAGGTGCTATGGCATGACTTTAAACAGGTTGAAAATGATGGATCTATTTGCAATGTGCCTGAATTAAAATAATTCTGCAAAGCTGAGTGGGCCAAAATTCCTTCACAGTGATGAAAAAGACTCATTACCAGTTATCACAGAGCTGTTCCTGACAAGGATGGAACCACCTGTTACTGGGTTTAGTGGGTAATAACTTCTTCACATATGGTAGTTTTTGATAGATGGTTTTCCTCTTCATAAATAGGAAACATTTAAGTGGGACGAAAACAAGAACAGAAGAAATCTGCAAAGTGGACATTTGTTTTTCACAGTGTTGTCTAATCTGAGCAGTTGCTGCCTTCAGCAGTCAATGTGGGTCTCTAGCAGATTCATACAGAAACAGGAACTGATGAAGATACAAATTTGCCACATTTCATGTCAACAAAAACTGCAGCATGGACTCTCAAATAATGTTTTGTTTTCACACACATACACACACGCACAAACAGAGAGAGCACCTTCTGGTCCCTAAATATATCCACTGGTGGTTCATAGCAGGCACCCACAGCAGCTTCCAGGCGAACGTAACAGCAGAGATGTTTTCCGGACTTATTTCTAGCCTGCTCAGAAACGCACTCATCTATTTCTATTAAAACAGCCATGATACAGAATGGATGGTGTGGAGGTCAGCGTGTTGATCAGCAGATTAGTGAATTTACCTTTTAGAACTGATGTTACCCATGTTAATGAGGAAGCTCTTAAATAACAGATCAACATTTTTGCACTCATTACACAGACAATATTTGATGGTTCATTTAACCTTGGTCCATATTTATTCCTTCAGTAATTTAGTGGGACCTTTACAGTACATTGACATCAACAGTAATATGCAGTGAGGTGTTTTTTTGTTTTCTTTAAATAATGAAAAACAAATGAAATGTTGTCTTATGCAATCAAACATTAAAATTCTCCTCGGTCTCAGAATTCTCAGCAGTATAGATGTCTGGACACTGGCTCGGTCACTTCAAAGACTTTCTGTCATTCTTCTATAAAAGCTGCATTGTTGCCTTGGTGATTGATTTTGGGTCATTTCCTAACACAGCAGGCAGTGTTGTTCTCGACCAAAGAACTCAAGTTTGGTCTTACTGCATCTTGCGCTTTAATGAGCTGCACCATGAAGTGGTCTGCCTCAGGTGACACAAAGAGTTTTCCTGTGGATGACAGTTAAATGTGAAGCTGTTGAAGCTGAGAAAAGGCCTTCAGGAGGATTTCAGATTTCAGTCCATGAGGAAGGTGCGTATCTCCAGTGTTGTTTTTCATGTTTCTGGTTCTGAGTCTTCAGAACATGAACAAGACCATCCTGCTCCGTTTTAGAATGATCGACCAGAGAAAAACTAATGTCCTCTTTTGGTCCGGGCCTGGTGTGAATAAACTAAGGGTGAATGAAGGTCATTTGGTAAGTCTTAAGTTTCACAATATGTTTGGAATCATTGTCTTATTAAATGGACAAGCATCAGGTTGCTTCACATTTTGCTAGAGAATATGCAGAAGAGATGATGGTAGGTCCTTGTCCAGGTTTTTGTCCAGGTCCTTGTTCAGGTCCATTGGACGCAGAGCAAATTGAACATTGGTGTTTTTTAACTATGATTTAGGCAAACCAATGTTTTGTTGCCATGTTCTTTTTAAAAAGAAGAGACGTTCTCCTGACCAGTCTTCCAAATCAGCCGTACTCTTTTGGTCATGAGTTTGACCCTTGAGCATGCTACCTGAGGCATGCAGAGTCTGACCTGGAGCTCTTGTGTTACTCTGATCAATGTATGATTGAATTTGCCGGGACATCCACTCCTAGTCCGAGGTGTTTTTTTTGTTTTTTTTAAATCACTTGTGTCGTAGATTGATGGACTCTGAACCGGCCTGTATGGCCCTTCTCAGATTGATGTGTGGTAAAAATGGAGTCATCTAAGGTAATGTTTCTGTTCTGGCATTAAGTCAACACACACCTGTACGTAGTAAACACAACGAGTTGGTTTCAGTCTGTGTTTACCCACAGTCTCGTCCACTCGCTGCAGACTGTCTGTGCATTATAGATGCTTTTGGCCTCAGTGAGCTGGATGCCATGTGCTCCAGCCCATAATAACAAGCTTTTGCCGGCCTATGTGGGTTAATCCACAGTTACATAAGATCAGCCCTAATGACTCTGTGTGTTTTGCTGCAGGTGATGGGTTTAATGGTGCACATGCTGACTTCCACTTAAGAGCCAGACCAGTGCTATTCATAGTGGGAGGGGTTCACTCATAGGAACACACACACACACACACACATGCCGAGTTACCACTCTGACTGGAAACAGGGCTAGGGGGTTCCTGTGGCCTTCAAAGCCACAATATTAAACTCAGAGTATGAACACATTTGTGAGAACATTTAAACCCATCCTGGTAAATCAGTGAGACCTTCACTGATTTTTGTGGGCAGTTAACTGCTGCTCTGTGTGTTATTTTAGCAAATTGCATGTGTTAGTCTGTATACTCTAGTTAGCAATTATTCAATTACTAAATTAGTTGATGGTTATTTCTATAATCGATTCATCGCAATCAATTCATCGCACTACTGCCAGTTAATACATATTCTGCACATACCAAGGATCAAGTTGGATGAACTATACTGACATTCATCAGACACATTCCTAATGTAAGACTAATTTATCAGTTTTTTAAAATTATGAATACCTCCATTTAATCAGTGGAAAACGTTGTGCAGTAACCTGCTCCCTCTCCAGCAGCAGGCAGGATGTGGTTACTTCACTGACTGCATATGCAGAAACTACAACTTTCATTCAAGGTGCCTGCAGCTCATAGTTCATATTGCCTGGTTTATGATGGTCTACCTTTCATAATGATATGGAATTAACTGTTGCATTGTCCCTTTAATTCAGCAGTGTCCATTTTACTTCTTCAATATGGATGGCATTAGAAATGGTGCCATCAGTCTTTCTCATGCCTGTGCTGTTGTGTGTGTTCTGGCCACTAGAGGACGTCCTGTCTAAGGACGCAGGAGAATGTGCAATCTGCCTGGAGGAGCTGCAGCAGGGAAACACCATCGCCCGCCTGCCCTGCCTCTGCATCTATCACAAAGGGTGGGAAGCTCGTTTTTAGTCCTTGCTCTTCACATGAAAGTTACCAGACTCCAGAAACGACACATAACGCTTCATTACACATTGTAAAATGTAGAAGTTGACATGTGGCTCCATACGGTGCAGATTCCTCTAACAGCTCACACCATGTGTCTCTGCTAGGTTTAATGTCAGAACATGCTCTGAGTGACTGTTCTGCTCTGATTGTGTTCCAGCTGTATCGACGAGTGGTTTGAGGTGAACAGATCGTGTCCGGAGCACCCGGCAGATTAAAGCTTCCTTTGCACAGGTAACCTTCTACCCACAGCGGAAGCACTGACCCACCAGGAGGTCCTGTGCAGTCCGTTCTGTTCCTGGAACGTTCTCTTATCTCGGCCGTTTCTGTGAGCGTTTCCACTGTGGAGTCCAGAACAGATGCTGAGCTGTGGCTCTGCCTACTGCAGCAGGATTGGCTGCTGTCGTGTTCAGCGGCTCAGTGTGACTCCTGTCGGCAAAATAAAAGTTCATTGCATTTCCACCTTTTGTCATGTAACACCCTTATTGTAAATTTTCCAAAATTCTGCAGCCTTTACTTTGTTAATGAAGTTCAGAACTGAGCTGTTTCCACTGATCATGTGAATGTATGTTTATGTTTTAGGGCTGTGAATGTTAACTCATGCGATTAATAAGAAACATTTAACACGTAATATTACATAATGCAGATTAATCTAATCATTTATTTTGACCTTAAAACGTCTCTAGCGTCGATTCGGTTGAAGTGAACTTTGCTGCAGTTCAGTGCGTTATGTGAACACAAATGAACTAGTGCAGGGCATTATGGGTAAATAAAAACAAAACAAACTTATCTAGCATTAGTGAGAGAAAAGACGTGATCTGAAAAGAGGAATCCTCCAACCTCTAAAATCTGATGCTTCTCCACTTGTCTTTACATTCCTTGAAGAAGGAAGTTGAAGTCAGTCTCTTCTTCAGTGGTTTTTGTGCCGATTCCTTCCATTTCTGGTGCAGTGCCACCACGGTTGAGGGAACAGGTTTTCAGTTCAGTGTGAAGGTCGGAGAGTTCTGGGGGGAAATGTTCTTACAGTCCAAACTGTCCTCTGCTCTGTGGAACAGCGTCCTGCAGTAGAAGCACACTGTCCAGTGTTTGAACTGACGTGTATCTGAAGAAGTAAGCGGGTCGTTTCTGATTCTGTGTCTTTGTTCTGTGTCATGTGATCCCAGGTAACCCACTCTGACAGAATGAAGCTCGGATCCAGCCAGACTGTCGGACCCCGCCAACACTGTGATTGGCTGACCCATCCCACCCCCTCCCAAACAGCCAACCGCACGGTGTAGAACCGCAGTATGCCAAATCTCTTTGGAGGAATCTTCAGGGATATAAACTTTGTGTGTGTTTTTGTGTGTGTGTGTTTTGTTTTTGTTTTTATGTTTGAGTTGCACTTTCTTTTTTTTTCTCCAAGTGAATGGACACATCCGCTCAGTCAGGCCTGACATTCCATCAGGACAGGAGGAGAGTGCTGCTGCTGCTGCTGCTGCTGCTGCAGCTCAGCTCCGCTGCCCTCCTCCTCCGTCAACGTCGGATTTTTTCTCCCAGTGCCTTGTTTGCAGCGATGCTGAGCACCGAGCAGGGTGGGACAGGAGCTCTCTGCTGCAGGATCATCTCACCATAACTGCCATTAAAGCAGCCGGGAGCCGGGCGGCCCCCATCTGCGCCGGCAGCTGTCGCCAAACGGTGCCAATCAACTGTGAAAACCGTCCGTCACACGTCTCATGAGTGCTTTTTAACCCCGAACCGTGCAGCAGGACTCTGCAGGCGCAACACCCACTGCATCAGTTACCAGCCTCAGGCCTCTGCAGGCTGCCGGTGCCAGCAGGAGAAAAGCAAAAAGCTCATTTTATTCTTCCATTTCAAGATGTTTTACAACAGCACTTTCTCTACCTTGGCAAGAGGCTTCTCTTTAGCATTAATTTACAGATACTTTAATTTATAGCTGAGTTAGGGATTATAGCAGAGTGTTTTAAAAGAGTGAGTAAAATGAGATAAAACAAAAACAACTTTGGGGAAGTGTGTCGCTCCAGAGCAAAACGGGGAAAAACATGTAGCTGAATTGTTCTCCCTAGACAGAAATGGATCAGCTTTTTTTTCCAACATTTGCTGTAGAAACTGCAAAATCATTTCTCTCTGCTTTCACTACAAAAACACTAAATCTTACAAAGTATTATTGTCTACTCCCTAGTTCTAATGTTTTAATGCACTTGAAGTGACATAGCAGCTTGTTTTAGGTCAATAACTCCTTAAAAAGAAATTTTTCCAGGTTATAAGTGAAATAATCTGCTAGCGGAACTAGCACATCATTTTTTTTTAGTATTATTTTAAGGAATTATTAACTGAAAACAAACTCTTTATCTTGCTGAGATCATTTTCAGTTAGTTTTGCTATATTTCAGGTGGACTTAAACATTTGCAGTAGAAGCAGGACCAAAAATACTCTGTAAGGTTTAGTGTTTCTGCAGAGCTGAATCACTGAACAAATGTTTGAGAGAGCTGCTTCACATCTGTGCTGCGTGGAGCGGACCTGCTGCTCACCTGGGAACCGGACCGCTGGTTCCCAAACAGAACCACTGACCAGATCAGTCACTATTTCGGCAGGAATCCAGTTAACAGAAGCCACAGTTTGATGCGTTCTTTTGGATCAAGCAGTCCATGGACGGCCACTCCGTCACTTCTGGGATTGTCTTGTTCTGAACCAGTCCATTTTATTTATAAAAAAAAATGCTTGTTTACCTAAAGTGCTGTACAACAGGGATATAAAACAGAGACAATAATAGTATAAGAAAAGATTAAAAGCAGAATAAGACATACTTAAAAATGTAACAGAATTAAATAGAAATCAACAAACTCACATTGGGTCAAAATCCACTGAAAACAAGTTTTATTTTTAACAGAGACTTAAACAACATGGCCTCTAATTATTTTTAAACCGATCCACCTGGCAGTATGAGACACCTCCCCGCAGCATGATGCCAGCACCGCCGTGCTTCACTTTGTGTCAAACTCTCTGCGAGCTCAACAGGAACAAATGAGCTTCTAAATGCTGCTGCATTTCTCTACATGTTCTCTCCGTGTTCTTTCATTCCCAGAATGATTCTGCAGCATGCATGTCAGAACTGCTGCTTCTGTTGGTTTTCTATTTCTCTACTGCTGCTACCATGTAGAAATATTTCTGCCTGAAACAGAGACGATCTGGTTAGAGCTGCTGGACATGAAAAGCTCCTTCGTTTCCTGATCCGAGTTTCTGTCATCACTCGCCTCCCAGCGCTCTAGAGGGAATAAACACTTAGAGAACAAATGAATGAACTTTTATTTAGACTTTTTTTTTTCAAAAAGTGAAACTGATCACTAGGTAAAATATTGAGGCATTCACAACGAGACGCTTGAAAAAGAAAAGTTCCAAATTTACAACATAAACTAACGTCAGTGGTCACCTTTTCTGTCACATTAGAGAATAATGTGACGAATGCTTTTATTTTTAACTGAAAACAAATGGAGTTCCTGTTGCCACGGCGATGACGTGTCGCTCTGGTGCATCAAGACAACACAACAGGAGCAGTTTCTAAAGGTTTTAGAGGACCACGTGTTTTTGTTTCTGTCTTTTATACTTTGTTGTTTGTGGTCTACTTTTTAAAGAAACAGTGTGCAACAATTACTGACAGCCGGTGTTGGCCGACCAGACGGGACGAGTGAAACTTTTCCCAAACATGGGAGCCCTCCATCAGAAGGCCTTCTGTGTTCCTGACTGAAGAACATCTAAGCACTTTGACACAAGACTGTTCTGAAATTGATCATAACTAAGGCTAATCTTTGCATTTATTGCATATTTTGGTTTAAAACCGATCGACCCCATGCTCAGCTGAAACCACCATGTCTGGTGGAAAAGAGTTGTGTTCCTTGGTTTTCCTCCGGTCCAGTGGATCAGTACGGCCGGGTTTTGCTGTAGTTGGGGTTTCTCAGGTAGTTCAGTTTCACAGGTCGCTGGGTGTTTGGTTCCAACCAGAGGAATCTTCTTAACCCGCTTTGACTACCAGAGATCAAAAGTCATTTTCCATGTTCTGCTCATAGTCTCTGTCAGAAGATATGAATAGATGAATCCAATAAATAATATTTACCAGCAGGAGGTCACAGAGTTATTTTTGTTGTATTCAGGGTTCATAATGTGTCATATTTTGAGTCAACAAACCTGATTGAGGATCAGAACAACCTAAGCAAAAGAGTAATAGAGTGAGACAAAGTTGTGTGATAATACTGTGAATTAAGATTTCAGGGCTTTTAGGAAAATGTATCTGATTAAGTTGTGATTATTTAACTAAAATGAGAAATAAATGTAGAATACCGAGGTAAGACAAAAAAGGTTCTACCGGTTCAAAATGGCAGAAGGAAGGGACGAAGTGTGAATACGTCAAAACGTCTTCCAGCTCCTTAAGATCCAGTTCACAGCTTCCCTCTGACCAACCAGTCAGCTGGCTGGCTCTCATGTTCTGGAGTTTGGTACAAATTGTGGTAGAAGCAACACACTGCACCCAGATGCCATCCCTTCACAAAGGTTTCACATTGTCCTGATATGATGTATAAAATCCCCCCTCCCTTATTTACACTGCTAGCAGAAAGTATTAGCACCCCTTACCTTTCTCCACATGTTGTAGGATGAAAGGCTCATTCAGTATGAGCCGTAGTAAACAGCCCATAATGACAAATCCATATTTTCACATATTAAAAAAATACAATAAATGTAAACATTTAAACATAATACATGCAAAAATATTCACACCCTTTTTATATCTGATCGGTCTTCCTTGAGATGTTTCTGCAGTCCAGCTGGTTGACCCAACATCATCTGGAGTGGGTCACACGCTTATAGAAGCTGACAGAGCAAATCAGATCAGAAACCAAGCAATGAAGTCAAACACATCTACAGAAGGATACATAAAACATTCCAACAGTCTGGAAGGTCCCAGAAAGCTCAGTGGTTTCCATTATTACCAAACAAAAGAAGTTTGGAACCTCTGGCTGCCAGAAATATAGCAGTGTAAACCAAACAAAGCATCACCTTTTGGGTGTGAGTACTTATGCATCAGTTATGTTTAAAGGCACTGTATGTAATTTTATTTTTAAAAATGTCATTTTACATTACATTTGTTAAAGCTGTCACCATGTCGTGACAGTTTTGAGACAGATAATCTGAAAAGATCGATCATCTCCTCCCTATGCTCATATTGAAATGTGAAGAAATGCACCGCTCCTGACCCCAAACAACCAATCAGAGCCAGGAGGAGGGTCTTACTGTCAATCAATCTCAAGTACTTGCTGATAAATGTCCTAATGGCAGAGAAACAACATGCCATTAAACAATAACCCTTTATCTGCCGTCATCATTGGCTGTGCTAACTAGCCTTAGCTCTCATGACAGGCTATGCTAGCTGCAGCACAGCAGAGAGCAAGGGGGAGGAGGATATGGGTGGATGAGCCTGGTACCTTTTGGCAAAAAAATGACTAATGCCACTATTTTAGGAAGGTGGTGGCATTGAAAACAAAATCTAAAATTCTTTTTTTTTTTTTTTTTACTGTGCCATGATTGCTTTATACAGATTATTTTTGGTTTCAGTCAGTAAGAAGATGTGGAAAACCAAACGGTTGTAAATACTTCTAATAAAACCGAACTCATTAAGCAACTTAAGACACCAACTGGAACACGGTTTTACCAACCCATAAACACTTTCCTCTACATGCTTGAGTTCAGGTACGTTTGGGTCTTTGGTAATTGTTACACACTGGACCTGTCTGTTCTGCTTTCTGCAAACATTTCCTCTATCTGGTAGAGAAGCTGCTGCTTCAGCTGCTGTAGCTGCAGATAAGCTGCTGTCTTCTAGAGCTGGACAGTAATAAGCTCAGATAAGTGAGCTAAAACATTGAGCTCTTTTCTACCTGGATCAGACTGTTGAGCGTTCAGCCTGCAGGAGCGCAGGTTGTCTGAAGACCTCATCATTGATGAACAAACTCCTCCTGAATCTGGAGACAAAGGGAACCACCTGATCCCAAAGCTCCATAACTATATAGAAACTTTTTTTTTGTCTTTTCTGTGACTCCAGTACATAATCCAGCTCTCTCCTTCTTTCCCCCGTTTTGTCCCCATAAAAAAACTTGGAAAATGTATTTTTGTTTTTCAACTTCTTCAACAGGAACTTTAAAAGTTGTTCTCTTATGGTGAATGTTGCCACATGTTGCTGTTGAGAAACGTGATGAACTTCCCCCCTCCCCACGTTTAGTTCCTCTTTTTTTTCCTCTAAAACATGCCAGTTAATGTAAGTATTGACATTTTTTTAACTCAGAACTGCACATGCAGCAGAACCCTGAACATGAAACAACACGCGCACTTTTGGCTTAACAGAGTTGATTTAAGGTAATTTTGTAAGAACTGGGGGTTTTTTTTAATCATATTTGTTAAACTGTCCCCATGTCGTGACAGTTTGAAAAGATCAAACTGTCACCACATGAAACATTACAACTGAAACAAGACTGGTCCCACTTCAATCTCACAACAAGAAATGGAAGAGGAACTGTTTGCAACCAAAATGAACTAGTTCAGGTATTTCCCCTGATAACTGTCCCTTTTTTCAGTCTCTATACATATCAGTTGTGGATCCAGGATTTTGGAGCCACATGTGAGGTACTGGAGTCACTTGAAGGCACTTTGACTGTCACAGAACCTTTTCTGTTTTTGAATGTGTCAACCTGGTTTGATTCCTGAAGAAGAAATGGAGAGAACTGTGGAGTTTTGGGATCCACCTTGGGATAAACAGGGCTGCTGTTTAATGCTCACCGTGTAAAGCCTGAATGCCACACAGAGATAAGCAGAGCCCTGTAATACACCGTCCGACCACACAGTGGTGCTCCAGCTCCTCCCTGCAGTGGCGTCTCCTCTTCCACTTTCTGTTGAGTTATTGGACATCTCAGAGATCCACGTGTACCTCCATGTCTCTATCATGACAGCTACACTACTGATTCCTACTGATCTTTTCTGTCCACATCTGATCAAACAGTTTTGTTGATAGATTTTACTCTGTATTTTTTATTTCTTTCTGTGAATTGAAGCAGAAGTGTTCAACAGGCCTTAATAGATGTGCCGATAACATATCATGTGTCTCTCTGTGTGTTTTGTAATTGCTATGTTTCCATCCACGATACATTGGTTTACGGAGTCAGGACTCCTACTTTACTGATAACTGCCAGCATGTAGCAGTCAAGTTTGATTGTTTGTAAGGTGTTTTCAAGCAGCAGTCACTTTATTAATTTAATTCAAATTGATATACATAAATGTACATCTATTATTCCATTCATTGTAGTTATTAGACAATGCAGTCAAGTTCAGGTTCTTATTCCAGTTGCTAAAACACTTTCTACCTATAGGTACATCTAGCTCCTGTTGGGTTTTTGCCATCAGAACTGGCTTAATTCTTAGTGGCACAGATTCAATAATGTTGTCAGGAACTTTTCTCAGAGATTCTGGTCCACATTGACACATCAGTTATGTAAATCTTCTATTTAACCATCTCCTAATGATATTCTGTTGGACTGAGATATGGTGACTGTGGAGGCCATTAGAGGACAGTGAATCATTGTCATGTTCAAGAAACCAGTTTGAGACACACTAAGCTTCATGATGTGGAATTTTTCCTTGTTGGAAGAAGTCTACAGAATATGGGTATACTGTTATAAAGGGAAAGACATGGTCATCATCAATATTCAGGTTGGCTAAATGTGTTGGGTGTTCAGCGATGGAATGTATATCTTGGTGAGTCTGATTATTAGAGCTACTGTTGCCTTTCTGTGATCTGATCTACTAATTGTCAAAACTACAGTTGAAAATACCTAAACATGGGGTCTTTCTAATTTATGGGAGTGAATTTCATTTTCTTGGACCATAAACACAAAAGGCATGAAGCAACCAGACAACTCCAGTAACATTCATTTCAATATTTTTTTATTGTGTACAAAATGACAAATAAATACATGAATGGTACAGAGTGATAACAAAATGTGTGATGTTCAGTATGACAAAAACTATCCTCCGATACTGACCCTCCTGGAGTAATCAAGAAACCAACCTGACAAGGAATCAGTAAACAATCAGTTGGTAAATCTTCCTTTGTGAACTTGCTTACATTATTAAAATCATTTTCATATGCATTAGGGAAGCTACTCTGCTGCTCTGGTTCTGCCATTACTATAGACTTTGCTTTAACATGAGGATGGATGTAAACTAAACTTGTGTCTGTGGGGCGACCTGGACCAGAGACATCCTCACTCTCCTGACTGTGAGAACCTTTCAGGTACACGTGGGTGAAGATGTTCCAGGCAAAAGAAGACAGAAAGCTTTGAACTGAACCAAATGTGATTTGGCCAAGTAAAGGATGTGCACAATTGTGAACCAACCAGCATTTTTATGTAAAAGTATGAGCAATATCAGTAATTATGAAGAGAATTATTTTCTGTCAGATGTAACTGTATTCAAACAAAACCAAAATGTATATTCTACAGGGAAGTTGGCATGTTTCTTGTTTTGTTTTGGGGTTTTTTCACTGTGACCAGTTCCTATTTCATGTAAAAGTCAGACATGGGATGAAACTCACAAGAAATTTCTCTCACATGAAAAATGACAAATTAAGACC
The DNA here is from genome assembly GCF_001444195.1 of Xiphophorus couchianus. Classification (NCBI taxonomy): domain Eukaryota; kingdom Metazoa; phylum Chordata; class Actinopteri; order Cyprinodontiformes; family Poeciliidae; genus Xiphophorus; species Xiphophorus couchianus. Next base: position 21,585,001 of record NC_040232.1, read on the forward strand.
AAAGAAAAACTGTAATCCTGGAGAATTTCCAGCAGATGGACTGAGTCTGTGTCTGCAACATGTGACAAAGGAAATCACTAGGCTAATACAAATACTTTGCTATGGGGACATTAATCAGAATTAGCTAAAACAGACACAAATGAAATTGAACATAGCACACTGAAAACCTTAAACAGAGATTAATGAAGAACTCTCATACAGACTAGTGAAATATTTTCTGATGGTTTCAGTTGGAAAGGAAGACACTTCAGTTTAACCAAAAGCTGTTTCATTTAAACAAGAAGCTGTAGGTAATCCTTTCTGAGTTCCCAAGACGGATTTGCGGTTCAACCATGAATTGAGCTGTATTGGGGTTTTTCATAATGTAGCATTTACTCTGAAAAAATTAAATAAAATCCTTGTATTGTAACTTAACTTTGTTGTAGGAAAAGTATAAACAATCAATTTCACACACAAAAAAACCCATTAAAATGTAACATGTGAAATTGTTTTGATTTACTGTTTTAAATAAATATGTTTATTTTCATATTCAATTAATTATTTTTGAAGTAAATCTTCTTCAAAATCATAAGGTGTACGGTGACTATATACTTGTTATTGTCCATATCAAAGAGTCTGTATCAGTAACTAATGAATATCCATAAAATAGTTTTTCTAGTTTATTTTAAAGGATTAGAAGTTTGTATGAAGATTTTTCACTAATTTGTATTTAAGGTTTTCAGGAGGCTGTGAGAAAGAGTTCAATTTTATCATTTATTATCTTCCCATTTTTGATTTCATGCCAACTCCTGCTAACAGGGTTAGCTCTAGCTAACATAGTAAACAGTACAGCACAAGCCAATCGTGTGTATTAGTTTCAACAGATATCTTGTGTGTAGCTGCACATCAAAACTTTGAGACAGTTTGCCCCAACCCAGGTGTTTTCTGCCCTTGTCAGCCTCCATGACCTTGACTTGTGTTTAGTTTAAGGCTATAACCTGCCCACATCATCGGCCCAGCATGCATAGCGCAGCTGAAAAAATGACAAGCTACATAGGTGAAAAATAGAACTAGATATACAATTTTTTTAAGTAATTATGAGATTTTACATACCACAACGCTTTCAGGAAAATTACAACATATTTTGGCCAACAAGTTCAACTAGCTGTCGATCCCTTTATTAGAGTTGATGGCGACTGACATGCAGACATTTTGATTCCAGGACATCATTTTCAGAGTGAACTGATGTTTCTGATGCGTCTTAGTTCACATCAGAAACTACATCCCAACTGAATCCCAGTGCTTGTTTCTGTGAACACAGAGTCCATCCTGCTCAACTCGTGGACAACAGGAAGTGATGTTGTTGAGTTGGTTGAAGCGCAGCAGAAAACGTGTTTGTGTTTCTGATCCAGTCGTCCTGTCAGTGGAACAGGAGTCGTTTCTCTGACTCAAACCGCTTCTGTTCCTCCTCAGAGAGCTGGTTTCCTTTCACGCTGTGGAAACAAAAGCCATCACACACACAGTTCACACACATACACAGAGACAACAGGTCCTCATCCAAACACTGCTCATAGCTAATTGGACTGACATCACTTTAGCTTGAATTTTATTTTAATGCAAAATGATCAGTGTTCTAAAATGACATGTTTACACTCACTATGAAAACTTTAATATGTATGTATTTTAACCAAATTTTAAAAGTTTCCAAAGCAAAATGTTGTTTAGCCTCCTGGTCAGCAGTCTTCCATAACATTTAGTCCAGTCCAGTTTATTTACATGGGGCCAATTAACAACAGATATCTCATACAATAAAAATAAAACAATTTAGAAGTTTAGAGATGCCTATTTAACCTTTACTATTATTATGTTTTGAAGCAGTAATTGTGCTATACTTGGTTATGACAAAGCATTAAGTGTAAAGCATCAAGTGTTTGACATTAACTGATCAATAGATCATCAGTTCTATTAGAACTGATGATCAATAGATCATCAGTTAATGATCTACTGATCACTAACTGATCAATAGATCAGTTAATGTCAAATCTCATAATATTGATTTGAATAGAAACATTTTCTAAACAGTTTTCAACTGGTTTCATTGTGTCTGTTTTACATCATTACATGTTTTTAAACATGATGTCATTTATGGAGGCATTTGCTTTGATTTCTAAGTCTGAGTCGATAGCTTAGGTTATTACTGGCATGTGGTGTAAACATAAGAAATATTAATAATACATTTACCGAGGAAATCGATGGTAGCAGCTTCATCACCTGTGATCACGCTCAGGTCAAATAGAACCTTTTCACCCTCAGGTACAGATTCAGCAGTGTGAAGTGTAAAACAAACAGACTGATAAAGACTTTCTATCCTGGAGAAATCTCAGTGACTCAAACATCCAGGCCAAACATTCTGGTAACACCAAGTACATTTGTACTGTTTGACTGCTCTTATTGCTATGCCACTGTTTATGTGTGAAGAAAAGCATGACTGCATTTTAAATATTCTATCTGCACGTCAACAATCAGTTTCCTCCCTACTGTGGAGGGAACCATCATCAGGTTCCAGCCATGTTGACCTTACGCAACAGATATTATCCACACTGAACCCAAAATGTATTTTTATGAACCACACTGAGCTGATCACAGAGAGCGTGAAGCCACAGGTTGTTTTAACAAGTGAACAAACCACGACATAAACCCTTAGATCAGTGGAGACCAAAGCCGGTCCTTGGGGTTCGGCATGTTTTAGTTCTCTCCCTGGTGGTCAAAAAGTCAATGTTCTTCTTATTGCTCTAATGAGCCATCATTTGATCCAGGTGTGTTGAACCAGGGAGAGAACAAGGATGCCGGTCCTCGAGGACCCACTTTGGGCACCACTGCCTTAGATGGCAGTTTAATCTCACCAGATCTCCTTGAGCTTGGAGTTGGAAGCTAGTGCTTCAGCAAAGTGTTGGATCCCAGCAGCTGTGAACCTGTTGTTGATGAACCTGCAGACAGACAAAACACAGTCGGTCGGTGACTTTCTCACAATCAATGGCTGACCGGCAGCAGCGGCACGAGTCCAGCCCGAGTCGTTACAGTGACGCTACTTTCAATGCATGGCTGGTTTCCTCACCAGAGGTGGCTCAGTCCAGTGTCGGCCTGGATTAACTCGGCCCAGTGCGGAGCTGAATCATCCATCATCTCATTTTGCACCAACCTGCAGAAAAGAAGAAACAAGAAACACTGAGACAAACCCAGCCGGCCTTCTCACCGTGAGCTCGATGTCTGGCTGAGCTGCAGTTTAAACCACACAGTTACACAAACTGTATGAAGGACACAGAACCTTTTGTTCCTCACCGTCTGACAATGAAATATTGAGAAAGATATTTTTTATTAATTTCTTCAAAATCAGAAGTTTTAATCAATTTTCTTGGAATTTGGTGGAATTGGGTTTTAGACTGTGTGACTTGGGTCAAACGTTTTGGGTTTTCTGGAATTCCGTAATTCCAAACTGTAATCTGGATTTTATGCTGCTTTTTCATGAATGGCCTTTCAGTCCATTTCACAGAGGACTAATTCACTCTGTTACCAGCCTCTCTGCTGCTGTGCTTAAAGGAGTTAGCCTATCATCAAAGCTATTCAAGCCTAAAATGGCATCTGAGTCCTATACATGTAGCAGCAGCACAGACGTCCCCGACGCTACAAGAAGTTCCATAAATGATCAGGAGTTCCTGAAACACTGGAATAGCATTTTGCTCTAACAGATTAAAAACAATAAATATCTTGTGGATTGCTGTAAAGCTCATATGTCTATTTATTCCATAATTTAGAAGCAAAAAGAAGTTTTGAATTTGAAAATGTTTATTCCACTGATTTACAGCTTTTGATTAAAAGGCAAATAATTGTAATCACAGATGCTACAATTAAGGATTTAATGGAGCAGCTCCACTACCTAAAATAGATCCATAAATTGCCTCCACTTAAAGTCATATCATCAACTTTCCCAAGTTCTTTTACCTCACAGTAATCTGACTGGATTGTAAACTTCTGAATTTAAAGAAAGTTCTGGCTCTTGGCAAACACATTTTTTCCTCATCCTAACAAACGTAAAACAGGAAAAGTTTCATTTTTCAAACTCTCTGATGGTTCATCTTAATCTCATAAACTTTCATACCAGAATATCCTCAGGACTGTGTTCTCCTTCAGTGCTTCTGCCAGACACTTCCCTCCTTTGGATGTGATGCCATTGGCTGCCAGGCTGGAGCACAAAGAAAAACAAACTGAACACATCAGTGTGTGTGGATCACCCGGTGAGTAACTGCTCTGCTGTTGGCCTTTCCTGCTACCTGAGGTTGGTGAGATGTGGGTGATTCTTCAAGGCTTCTGCAAAAGCTTCAGCTCCCTCATCACCGATGCTGTTGCCCCACATCCTAGAGGACAACATCAGTGTTATCTAGTGAACATCTAATCCATATTTAGTTCAACTTTGATGAACTTACCCCAAGTCGAATATGGAAGTGCTCTTCTTAACTGCCATGGCCAGATACCTCCCACCCACAGGTGTGATCTTGTTTTTACCGACCCTAAATGTTAATCACAGCATTAAACACCAAAAAAACAAACTTTTTTTTTAAAATCGCTCTTATTAAAGTTATGTGACATATTGGACTCTTCGGGTGTTTAACATACTTCACAACTGCTAGCTGAGGGCATTCTTCAATGATCTGAGCAACCAGTTTGGCTCCAGCATCAGTGATGTTGTTGTTGTAAAGCCTGAGGAAAGAAAGATGAACAGCTTTAAATCACTGCTCAGATGTTATGACCTGCAAAGATACACATGATAGAGTAACACAGAGTTGCCCCTCCCCCACATGTTGACCAGCTAGTTGACATAAGATTCCTCTACTTTTTACCTTCTGGATAAAAGAAAAGATAACTGAACCTGTTAGGAAATATTTCCAGCTGTGGAGGACGTAGAAACTGACAAAAAGAAATGGAGCTCCAACTTTAAAAGAATGAGTTCATTTGTTAAACGTAATCAAATAAAGTTTGTCAAACTTCGTTTATTTGCATTTGCTTAACATGAGAACTTAATACACTTTAATAAACTCAATTTGATTACTTATAATAAATGATTTTTTAAAGTTGGATCACCTTTATTTTTCCAGTGTAGAGGAGCTCCATCAGTCAATCAGTACCGTTTTAAACTCACCGTTAGGAAGCTACGAACAGCAGCAGAGTGATGAGAGCTTCTAAATATGTGGAAAAAATCATCTGCGAAATGCATTTAATTAAAATGATTACTAGAGGAGATGTTTTGGTGTATCAAAATCCAAGTAATATGAATATTGTGGCATTATTATCTTTTACTTTTTAGTTTTTATCAGCATAGAAGCTACTCATACACCAGTTCTTTTGTCTCTCTGCTCTGTCTTCTCAAACCTCCAGTTGGTCATGACTGATGGCCGCTTGTACTGATCCAGGTTCTGATTCTGCTGGAGGTTTTCCTTCCTATTAAAGGAGAAGTTTTCCTCTCCACTGTCACTACATGCAGGCTCTGTATAATGCATTGCTGTAAAGTCAATGACACAATGCAGGAGACTGATGCCATGTTCTTGTCCAAGAGAAGTGACTGCTGCAAATCAATGACTTGGTGCAATCTGCTGGGTTTTCTTGCATGGAAAACTAAGGAATAACTAACACCAGTACATGTTAGTACATGTTGGAAGCTGCAGGTCCTTCCTCCCAGCAGATGTCAGACTTCACAGCCGGTACAGCTCACAACACTGCTCGATTTATTCTATTCTATTCCAAAAATCACAATAAAACACATTAGAATTTCCGGATGGACCGGGGTGGAAATATAAAACAGTTCCATGGGTGTAGATGCTCTGTCTTTAAATACTGGTTCATATTAGAGAAGCTGATGTGGAATCATGGTTACTCACCCCAAAACCTTCACAACCTTGTGTTTGCACAGCTCTTCTGCCAGAACCTCAATACTGCTGTCAGTTAGGTTATTGACACACAATCTGAAGGAAGAAAGAAATACACAGAGCATTAAATGAGAAAGACTGAATATCAGTCAATACACTCAGAATCTAAAACATCAGTAAATTTACATTCACATTGTGTTAACCACTACAGTAAGCTAAAGCGAAGCTAAATCACCAGAATGCTGTATTTCCTTTTTGTCCCAATTACTTTTGGTTATAGATTTTAATTTTTCTCCTACAGCATTAATTTCTTGGGATGTTTAGGTCATTTTATTGCTGCATTTTGTTTTCAAATAAAAAGTCAAAAATTATAGCAACTTTTTGGGCAAAGTTGACAGTAAAACGCAGGGTATTTCCACAGTGCTGCCAAGCAGAGAGCACCAGCGATGTGTTTCTAAACGTGGTGTTCTTGTGGTTGCTCTGGCATATGTTGTGCAAAGTTTCAGAGGAAGCAGAACCTACCAGAATATTCTGTGTGAGTATAATCAAAACAACTGAACAGTGTAGACCCAACAGTCAAAATAATGACAGCAGACAAAGGTGGCAATTCTACCAGTACAAGTTAGAGATGAGAAGCACATTTCAGTTTTTCGAGCCCAATTTAAAAAATAAAAAATAAAAATCACAATCTATTTTTGAGCCAACATGCATTGTATTGTAGACCACACAGAATAATTTTGTTGAGCTAATGAAACTGTGTTTCTCCCTCTTTACCTCATTTTACAATAACACTCACACAAAAAAGTGGGATTGTTTTGCTTTCTGCTCTCAGCCACCGTTCTAACCTGCCTCTCTGTGAAACATAGAAGCAGCTGAATCAGAAGTCATATAAAATTAGGATCTTCATAATGACCTGCCACATTTATAGAGATGGGAAACTGCTTTTTCTGTAGGTTTTTATCAACACACAATTACCTGGAACTGCAATAAAATATGTTGGAAGATTAATTATTAAGGAGTAATATCAAAACAGAAAAAATGCAAAATAGGCCTGTCACAAAGCTGGACAATAATATTATAATTTTGAGACCATTTTCAAGTAATGTATTGATAAAGGCATAATAATGTAAGTTTGCACTCCCAAACACTATTGAATTTTAATTTTGAACAGAACATTCCACACTACAACTGGAAGAGATTTTAAATAGCCAAAATAAAATACAACATCCATGCATTTTCTTACACCCTTGTCCCTAGTGGGGTCAGGAAGGGTGCTGGTGTCTATCTCCAGAGAGACATTTCAGGCGAGAGACAGGCACACCTTGGACAGGTTGCCAGAATGTTGCAGGGCAACACAGAGGCAGACAGGACAAACAACCATGCACACATACACTCACACTTTAGGAGAATTTAGAGACCTGACAGTCATGTTTTGGTGGGAGGAAGCCGGAGTACCTGGAAAGAACCCACCATACAGAGGGAGAACATGCAAACTCCATGCAAAAAGACCCGGGAACAGAACAAACACAACACAACAACCAAAAACAATAAATAAAAAACAAACACAACTGAAACCATAAATCCATTGGATTAGGAAAAAATATTAATCATGAAAAAAATATTAATCATCATTTTAATTTATCATGCAATTTAACTGATTAACTGCTTATTGTGACAGGCTTCAGCTACTGCTAGCCTGGGTCATCATCACCAGGAGCAAAAGTTTGTTTAAGATTGAACTTATATGAGAAACTAAAATCCATTTAACGCTGTTGGAACAAAGAAAGAGTTAATACAAGGAGCTACAGTACATGGGCAATAAACTTTAAGTAGCTGCCCAGAAACACGGCAAAGACTGCAGCTTCCTGAATGTTACTGCTACATGAGTTGAATACAATATAGCACTTTGAACTCAGAAGCTATAAGTTCATGAAACTTGGAGAATTTCATGAACTGTGGAGAGGGCCTGGGGGGTTGGGTCCTGCAAATTATGTTTAGCAGTCAATGGGCAATGGGTGGGGTACACATGCTGGACAGGTTACCAGCCCATTACAGGACAAACAGAAAGCTGTAGTGAAAAAGACATCTTTCATACCTGACAATTGTCATCTTGCAAAACGAGGGCTGGAGCTGCTTCACCCCATAGTCACTGATATTGTTGTTGTCCATGTCGAGCCCCAGGAGCTTCTGACGGTGCTGCAGCACAAAGTTTATGGCCGTGCAGTCACCTGAGTACACGTTACAGTAGCCCAGCTTGATAAAACTTGCTGTGATGCCTTTTGCTGTCATCTTAGCAATGTCTTTGCTCCCTGTCTCAAAGATGCATCGTAGTATCCAAAGAAAGTGGGGCAAAACGTGAACTTTCTTCTCTCCATCAGCAGTATGACAGGGTAAGCCCTCCAGGTGGACCTTGATGCTACTGGACAAGTAAGCCTTCAACAAGGCTCGTTTTTTCTTCAATAAAACAGGAGATACCAGAAATCCCATCAGACTTGCTTGAGTCTTTGACAGCAGTCCACTCAGGAACAGATTTGTGAACTGCAGGTGCTCATTTGTTGAGAAGGGCCTCTTTTCACGAGGCTTCACAAAGCTCCTGTTGCAGAAAGCTAAAGGGAGACAGCAGGGTTCTCTCCTCCTGCTGCATTCTGTGAAGAACTTGAGGATGGATTTTTCAGAAGTCTGCTCGTCCAACACAAGAGCAAATGCAGCCAAAAACGACTGGAGGGTGATGTGGATGAACTCGAAGGTGGCGGGGACATCACTGGCGTCAAACTCACGAATGGGTCTGAGGAAACCTAGGGCCATGTCCTCCTCTGTGAGACCACACTCACTGATCTCCTCTTGGCTGCACAGAAAACTTCCTCTCTCCAAACCCTGCAAAGCCAGCTTAGCAAACCCAGCAAGGGGCCTGAGCCCCACCCTGAATGTCTCTGAGGTGCAGCGGGTGCTTTTCTTCAGCAGGGGAGAAGCGGGGGTGGCCAAGCGGCTGAGGAACACCTCAGACAGCAGAAGAAATATGTCTGTTAGCGTGATGCTGGTTTCAGGCAGATGAAAGGTGTCATGCATCGTATGCAGGTGCCGAAAACTTTTGAATACAATCCAGCTGAAGAGTGGAGTGGAACACAAGCCACAGAGGTGAGGGCTGGCGTCCAGCTGAACCGACACCAGGTCCCGGTGCTCCTGTTCCTTGAACTGCAGTTTGATGTACGTCTTTAGGTGGTCTGGAGAAAATCCACGCAAAACTACTTTCTTCTTAATGACTCGACTTTGCAACTCAATCCCAGTTCTGGTCGTCAGTATTTTTTTGGAGCCCTTAAGCAGTTTTCCACAGAGCAAGCTGAGGAGCAACTGCAAGGAGTTTGCCTTGTCTTCTGGAGACACAACTTCAGGAACATTCATCAGGTCTATGTCCTCCTGAATTTCATCATAGCCATCAAAAGTAAATACGACCTTGTTAGGGAAGCGCAGGATGTAATCAAACACTTCATTATCTGGATCATGATCTGGGTAACAATTGTATTTGAATAAAAGGTCTCTGAGGGACATTAGCTCTGCTTCCTTGAAGATGCTGAACATCCTACAGCGAAACTTGAAAAAGAAGATGGCGTCTGTCTGCAGCTCCCTTTTGGACCAGAGATTCTGGAGCTTTTGCAGAAGGATGGACTTTCCAACACCAGCATCCCCCATCACATAGATGATTTCACCTTGGGGATTAACGACCCCATCTTCTCCAAGAAGCTGGTTCAGACTCTGTATGAAGCCAAGGCTTTCATTAGAGTCGTTGAACAACTCCATCACAGTGTCTGTGTAGAGATCCTCCAATCGGGTCTCATCTTGCTGCCCATAAGACATGATGAAGCTGGTGTCTCGGCTCATCTCATGTCGCTGCTTCTCACAGTATCTGCTGACTTAAGGGAAAAGCACATTCACTAAGTCTCTGTTGGCTGATATAAAAAATGACATTTTTTCCAGGATTAAAGGACTAATGTCTCAGCAAGTTCTAGAGAGACTAATCAATTTATAGTTGCATTAATTACTGCAACAGTGTCTTCTCAGGTCTGCCTAAAAAAATCAACCCTCCAGCTGCAGCTGATCCAGAACGCTGTTGCTCGTGTTCTGACTAAAACCAAGATGATAGAGCACAACAACCCAGTTCTAATGTCCTTCCACTAACAGAATAAACTTTAAATTACTGTTGTTAGTTTATAAGTCACTAAACAGCTTAACACCACAATATATTAAGGATCTGCTGTTGCTGTATCAATCTTCCAGACCTCTCAGGTCTTCTGGTTCTGATCTGCTCTGCATCCCCAGAACCAGAACCAAACATGGAGAAGCAACATTCAGCTTCTATGCACCACAAATCTGGAACAAACTTCCAGAACTGCTAAAACACTGAGTTCCTTTAAATTCAGATCCTTATGTCATTATGTGTAATAAGCATAATGATATAATTCTGTTCTGAAACTGTGTGACCTTAAGGTGGGTGGACAGAACAGTAGAAACACGCCTTAGTTAAAGGACATACTTCGCACTGATGTATTTGCATTTGTAACACTCACTAGGGTCGGTGTTCACCACTTTCATCTCTTCCATGTCTCCGCTTGGCTTGTAGTTGGTCTCTTTTAACCATGGCTGCAGGTCTATATATGCGTCACGTATTTTATATATGATAAAAACAAAGTATTCACAGGCATCCTCTCCTTTGCACTGAACCAGCTCCAGGATTTTGCGCACCTGGATAAGGGAAATGTAAACACGGAAACTTTAAGATGTTATTCGGTGTATTTATAGATGAGTGGAACGGAAGGTGTCCCAGCCAGGATGCCCAACCTGGTTTGGTTTGGTGACGGTTCGTTGAACGATCTCCACGTCTTCCTCGCAGAAGAAGCGGTTGGCCAGCAGGTTGTCCAGGAGGCACTGGATGCTCCTGAGCGTGGACACCAGCAGCTCTCTGTGGCATGTGAGGAGGTCAAGGCACGACACTCTGGTTTCCTCTACCTGACCCATTGTTTACGGTCAGTCACCCTCTGTGGAACAGCAACAGACCAGACTTTGGCCAGTAGCATAACAAAACTGAGTTTGTATCAGAAAAAACGGATCAAAAGCTGAATGCTACAAGGTGTCAAAAGAGTAGTGAACTACTTTTTATCTTTTAATAATATTTTAATTATTAAAACTTAATAAGCTTTTGTCTATATGGGTTTCTAGTTGGTGTGCTTCAGATCATTGATCTGCTGCACAATCTGGGTGAGTTTGAGTTTAAAGTTATAAACTAGTAATCAGATATTTTCCATCAGGATTTTATGACATGGTCCTGTCACTCTGCCACCACCATATTCCACTGTAGGATGAGGGATTTCTTTTTTTCCACAAATAGCCAAATTGGTTTCCTTTTTCTTCTCTTACAAAATCATTTTTGAAACCTATTCATTCATTTATTCAAGTTATATTTATTTGATTTAAAAATTGATTGGAGAATCTTAAGTGTGGAGAGAGGAACGCAAAAGTTGAAATAAATCTGTCAAAGGATAACGCTTGAAAGCACATCATGAATGATTACAGATGACTATTTCTGGATTTTTAAATGTTTGGATAAGCACAGATGAAGTGAAACCTTATGCTATTTGTAAAACATTAATTAGCAACATAATTCTAATTTAAACAAAACAATCACACGGAACCTCAGATGCAATAAAATGGCAAAGAGAGGAAGATTGAATATAAAGCTTTACATCTACAGATGGCCGAATGGCTCAAAAGTGACCTCTGATCACTTATAGATGATTTTACTTCAACTCTGACAGTCAAAAATTAATATTTTTTCATCAACACAGACTGTGTCATAAAAATCATCTCTTCATAAGATCATTTTACAGATGATATGTATCATTTTGCATAATACATATATTGTATTAATTTTCTAAGTATTTATGCTATCAAATTTCAACAAAATACTTTCACATTCATAATTAAGTATGTGAAAGAGAGTATTATTGTCATCGATCAAATATAAACTAATTAGCCTACATTGTAGGTGGGGAAAAAATCACGCCCTCTAGAGACACTAGAGGGCGTTGTAACACCGCTAACCCACAGAACTGCAGGTTCGGAGAAGTTCTGACCCAGTCGTCATCAAAAATTTTAATCTTGCTCAGATTCTTATATTTGCCCATTTTTCCTGCCTTAACACATAAATTCTGGCAATACAACGTTGACCTACATTGCTGTTGTGTGATTATAAAAGCAACAACAACCAAAAAAGAAGAAAAAAGTAAAACACAAAACATGTTAAGCCTGAAATCATCTCATGTGGACTAACATCTACGCTACAATAATAATTCTTATCCCAAAATGCCAAAAGTAGAATAAAAACATACTGATTTTGACCCAGTCACTACGGCTGTAAACAGAGATACAGACCCTGAAGCGAACACCACTGCTCGACCTCCTGGTCCGGACCGGTTTTAGCTCCGAACACAGCCGAACTTATTGCAGTCCAGTCTCATTTCACTGTGCAGTGACTCCGAACACTATGTTATTTCAGAGAAATTGCCATGTCGAAATGAAAGTAAGAGGGGTGGTTTCTCCACCAGCACCCGCATGAGGAAGTGAAACGGTTCAGGAAAACTGCGTCATTTCTCTCCAGGATCTCACAACAGCAGCCATGAGGTGTTCAGGAACACCCTGACATGTGACAGAGGTAACACAGGTGAAGCATCAAACTGCACAACACAAAACTGGTAAAACGTTTTATTTAGCTCTACCTTGTTGTTAGGGCCACAACCCTTTTTCTAACCCCTTTTGGTTATATAAATCTGACGCCTGGAACACTGTAGAAACAGCAATGTCATAACTTGAACTAGATAAATTACATTTTAGCAGTCAGTAATTGTGTGCAACACGTAGATCAGATGATCACAGTTTTTTATGCCATGAGATCTAACGACCAAATAAATGTCACAATACTCAATGAAATTATATTTCTCCATCTGTGAAATGATAAATATCCAAATCTAAGCTAACAGGCAGCAGTACAGTCCTATTTATGTATTATTATACAATATTGGTTGCACTAATTACATTTTCGTTGTATTATAGTCACTTTCATAATTGTCAATTGTTACTTATAACCTCTAAAATGTTCTTACATAATTAGGACATTGTCCTAATTAAATTTAAAAAGGCTATAACTTGGATGTCAACAGTAGGTAGAAGTTTTTGGCCACCAGTATATTATCGGTTGTTGTCTTGTGTAACTCTAATGAAAAACAAACTAAAATCTTATAGGGAGAAACCTCAGAAATCTGGTTGTATAAATATGCATACCCGGCTTTTTACCAAACCACCTTCTTAGTTACTGTAAATTTAGCAACCAGTTGCTTATGGTAGTAGTCTTATGACTGTTGAATTTTGGTCCCTAAAGTCTCATGACTGTCTGAACTTATGCTTTATATTATTTCTTTATTTTTATGTTACTTGTGGACTTTGTGTGGAAAAGGTTTCTCTACTTGCCACTCTTCAGATGATCTGCCAGAGCTGGTTTTTGCAGCTGCAAGAGATGCAGATAAAGAAGTCAACTTCTCTCAAAGTGACTGAGTGAGAAGTTAGTTCTCAGAATTTGTCTCCTAAACACTTTTGCACTTCTTCTCAAAGAGAGTCTTGTAAATTTGTATGACAGGACTCATTCTGTTTTTGTTCTCATTGCGTACAAGATCATTTAATAAACCTGAATAAGTTCTTTTCAACTTAATGACGCTTGGATAATTTTTGTTTTTCCACCACCTACTTGCCCTCTCATCATGGTCATGATCATCCAGGTTCGCTTAATGGAAAAAACTCAGTCAAATGAAGCAACCATAAGAAAAGAAGTCCTTTCTTGTCTTTGGGCTTGAGCGATGGCTGTGCTGATCTACAGCCCAGTAGATCAACAGGTCGTTAGAGACCCAGACCACACCGTACGGTACCAAAACCCACAACACATTCAAAGTAACCAAAAGCCCCTTCATTCTGAAGTTCAGGTCGGGCTTCAACAAGTCATCTTCACCATGTTTAGATATTTGAATTCACGGGGCGGAAAACGTAGACAAATAGATTGAACTCACAGATGGTGATTTTGATCAAACTTTTATTATAATCAACAAATTTAATTGTGCACAAATCAAAGTCACAACACACACCCACACACACATTCAAGCCACATTTGCAGTCCGATATGTTATGTTTATCACACACACAACCTCACAAACACAGATACATCATTACCATTAAATTGCATTTAAAAGCAAAGGCTTTTTTATGAAGGGTGGCATACAGATCAGGTTTATTCAATAATCTCCAGCCAGAGTGATTCCATATTGGCCTGTTGATTATTTTTTAAGCCTGATGAAGTGGTACAACTGCAACTCATCTCACAGCTTCTAAGGGGACTTCATTGTGCTAAGGTTTGAGTGTGTGTGTCTACTTGGTGACCTGCAGGGGGAGTACACAGACCCCTGGAGACAGGCTCCCCCTGCAGGAACTAAGCAGGTATTGAGAATGGATTATTAACACAAATTCCACATGATTTTCATTAAGCTAATTAGAATATTCATGTACTGTGCAACAACATTTCTGAAAGAAACCAAAATATGTGTGACTGTATAGTCACCTGGAGCTGCTGCAGAGAAGATTCTTTGGACTCCAGCTTTAGCTGATGGGATACAGGGGCAACAAAGTGCAGAGGCAGCAGCCTTTAAACCATCTTTGGATGGTTGAGGCGTAACATAACGCCTGCTCAGGAATCACATAAGTGCAAAAATATGATTATTATACCTTTCATTCTGGGATGCTTTGAATGTGATTTGTAGCTTAAAAGAAAAAGTGCAAACAAACTGATTTTTAGTGCAGCGTGTTTATACTAAGGTGCCAAGAGGATGTAAAATTGTATCTCTGCAACTCTAGAAAGTCCTTCAGGGAACCGAAAGGCTACATGATCTTCTGGGTCCTCAAAAGGAAGGTGAGATGAGGGATGATTCAAGACCTTTGCACAGTTTTGGAAGAGTTCAGTGGTGTTCTAGCCATACGTACTGTAGACAGACAGAGATGGAAGCATGTGCCACATTCCTCCACCACATCTGCAGAAAAGGTCAGCAGAGGTCAGATCTCTCTCTCATACGTGTGCATGAATGTTTTAAAGAAAAGGATCTCGGCGTAGCTCCGGCTGGTTCTCCGGAACAGGTCCAGGCCTGTGAGCAGCTCCACATCTCTGATCCGGGCCGTGTGCATCTTCATCAGGTCCTCCACCCAGCGGGACTCATCCTCAGAGCTCTGTTGGGTTGGGGTCACACACAGAAAGTCATGTCCGCTGCTCTCAGAAACAGCCGTGTGGACAGGTAGGACCAGAACTTGAAAGGTACATGCGATGTGATTGGTTCTTACGTTGCAGGTCTCGTCGTTGTTGGGTCGGTGTGGGAGGATGAAAGTGGCGCTTCTCAGTGCACCGTTGCATAAGCGTGCAGTCTGTGTGGCGTCCAGGCAGCTGGTCATCACCACGAAGTAATGAGTCGGGATGGGGACGACTCCACTCACATGGCTGGAAAAGATTTCACCTTTTAGTCAGGAGTCTGCTGACTCTGACTCAGCAATTCTTTCTAAAAATTATGACAGTCTGACATGAACAGCTTATGAAGAACAAAGTCCAAATAAAAATGATCTTTTTTCAATGGCTGAAGGTTTTTCTTGGTTTCCCTTCCTTTTGGTTGAACTTACATTCAGTCTCTTCCTTCTTTCTGACTGTGGCAAAATATTGTTATGATGATTAATGTGGACAAGTGCAGGTAAAAGTGAGACCTAAAAGCCTATCTACACAAGAAAAAATTAAAAGTTGATTTCTTAGTTTCTGAGAGAAGCACCACTGAGTGCTAGTTAGTGACGCTTCCTCCACCCAACCAAGACAGACGGATGGTTAAAAACTGATGGTTTGCAGAATAGTTTTCTCAGCACCACTCACTTATCAGTTGGAGTAAACTTCTAAAAAGACTTTGTCCACTTTCCTGTTCTACTGCTGCGAACCTGCCTGTTCAGCCCAGCGAATTCCCCCTTTGGTCAGCCACAGTCTCTGATTGAGAGATATGGAAGGTAACCTGTCTTTATACCAGCGTTCCTCAATTCCGGTCCTCAGGCCCCCCTGCCCTGCATGTTTTAGGTGTTTCCCTTCTGCTATACACCTGGATTGAATCTATGGGTGATCAACAGGTTTCTGCAGCAGTTGGTGGTCATGCAATCATTTGAATCAGCTGCTCTGGAATAGAGGCACATCTAAAACATGCAGAGCAGGGGGGGCTGAGGACTGGAATTGAGAAGCACTGCTTTATACCAACACACCAATCAATGGATGACTGCAAACATCCCCATCTGGCTGGCCCCAATGGAACCACAGCTCTCAGGACTCCGCTCCGGCTGGGGGCCCACAAGGCGAATGCAAAGGCACCCAATCCCGGTTTGGAACCAACCGGGCCGGGGCCTGCAGTTCATCGAGTCTAGTTAGACTCAGAAGGGCCGCATGACCTGACACCTCCGCCGAGGATGACAGAGTCTTGCCGTCTGTGAACCGACCCAGAGGACCAGTTCTCTGTCCGACAGGCCACAAAAACTGACACATTTGGATATGTCCAAACATTTTAATATTTGGACATATCCAAATGTTTCCTTTGCAAACATTTTTATATGTCAGTAATTAGTTAAAGGTGGACATGTGGGCATCCTAGGATCCAGTGGAGTTAGATTAGGATTAAAGTTAAGATGTAGGTTTTAACCTTGGGTTACTGAGAGTCCAGTAAGCCCCAAATAACCATTAGAGATTTGTCCATAGTTAGAATAAAATTCTGAATGCTCATTTATTATTTCAGAAATGTTCCCTATATTTTTAATAGCAGAGGTCAAGTTGTTTATTTTTTCTGTCTATGTACTTAACCTTCATTTGTTTCTTTTGTTCCCTATATTTATAATTAGTAGAGGCTAGTAAATATCAATTTCACCGACTAATGTTGAACTTTCATTTGATTATTGGATTCTCACAGTTTTCTCATAATCTGTAGCTCATAGATCATTACAACAGCTTCATAAAAATATAAATCCTAATCTTGAAGAAAATGTACACTTTAGATTTATTTCAACTATAGGATAGTTTGAGTATAAAACTGATATATTGCTTTATATCCATCCATCCAACCTAGTTTAAAACCTCGCAGCCAGAAAGCATTAAAGAAACTCATTAGAAACAAAGTTTAGGGAAATAAGAGATGAATGAAGACTTTTGCACTGATATGAACTATTCAGACAATTAACATGAATGAATGAATGAATGAATGAATGAATGAATGAATGAATGAATGAATGAATGAATGAATTCTCCTACTCTCTGATTGTCTCAGCCGAGTCTCTGACTCCATCATAATTGTAGTCAAAGATGGGTCCAACAAGAATGTTCACTCCGTTCCTCTCAGTGGCGTATTTCTTCACCAGAGCTTTCTGAAAGTAAGTCCAGATTCCTGAGTGGGAGTGGGAGTGTGGGGAGAGAGAAGGACGTGGCAGACGTGGGAGTGAATGGTGGAAATGATTATTAAAAACATTGTTAAAACGTCTGAAACTAAAATGAGGAATGTATCAGGATTTCATGAAGTGAGAACTTACTCTTAAATGCAGGATACATGGGCACGGTGTTGGTGATGAGGATAGCATCTTCTTTTCTCTTCAGGTTTGAGGAAAGCTCTGTGAACACACACAAGATATTCCAACTGATCCCACTGATGATTTTCTGTCCAAATCACAATTATTCATGACTTTAAACCCTAATAAGACCAAGTGAAGTGAGTGGCTGCAATGTGACTAACTATGGAAATGTCTCTCAGGGGTTATGATTACTTTAGCAGTGTGTGGTGGTGTCCACAGAGGTTGAGTGTGTTTTTGGAAGCCTGCAGTGGATATTCACTTACGCGGCGGGTACAGGAAGGCATATGTGACATGTTTCTCTGCTCTGTAGTTGGAACACGACTGGCTGAAGACCGGTGGGACTCTGGCGTCCGGTCTCGCACAGTTGGACAGAGACTCAGGCAGAGGAGACAGCTCTACCTGGATGGACAAAGAAAATGTTACCCCACTTTTACCACTAGGGGGTGCAAGAAGCAAGAGGTTTGCTTGGATCTCTTTAGTGTTTCACAGAAAGACTTTTGAGTTTAGTACATGCAAAGAGTGTGTCTTTGACCGTCCGAAAGGAGGGGTCAGGCTGGGCGGTACCTGTCTGCTGACGGTGTAGGATGTCCAGAGGGGCATGAACAGGGTTGCACTGTAGCTGCTGATGTAGTCGCTGTGACGTAGGATGGTGTATTTATCATGGAAGAGGACAGCAGGTCGGCCGTACGGCAGGTACCTGGTGTCTGAGGGACGGAGCACACAGAGGAACACGGCACAGAGAGGCACCAATGTAACAAGGTCCATTTATACGGGTTAGACTGCAGCATGGAGGCTGAATCCTGCTGACAGCAGTCTGACTGAGGCAAACATTTGGCTCTATGAGCAAACACTTCATTTCACATGTCAGATATAAGTGAGAGTTAATAGATAAAAAAAATCCACCCTGAACTTTGTTACATCATGACCATAAATGTTAATGGGTCTTTCTGGAATTTAATTTGTATGGAAGTCCCTTTTTGCCATGGAAGAAAAGAAAAAGTTATACAGTGATATTCTGGATGCATTCACACGAGCTCTGTTCAGTCTGCTTTAGTCTAACTCTGGTTCAGTTGTTTAGAAAGTCTGGTTCGTTTGGGGAGGTGAGAACACATTATCAAACTAAGAAACAAACTCTGGTCCGCCTACAATCCTCGTTCTCGGTTCAGTTGATGGGAACTCTTGTGTTGTTAGAATTCATATGTGAATGCTAAGTTGACCAAAGAACACTCCAAAGACAGGAAGTGGACTATAGCGTGGGGCATTCTGGGTAAATACAACCAAAACAAACATGCAAGTCGACCAGCAGAAATGGCTCATGGTCTTTTATCAACCACTGTAATCTGATGCCAATCCATTGTGTTTGCAATTTTTGAAGAAAGAAGATGCACTCAGTTATCCAACAGGTTTGGTTTGTTTCGCTCAGTGCAGTGTGAAAGGGAACCACAGCAGCTAAAAATGGAACAAATGTTGCAACTGTGCTCCCCAATGGAACAAAGTCTACCAGACTGCCAGGTGTGAACATGCCCTCAGAGTCATGATTATGAAATACTACAGAAACAGTGTGACTTTTCTCATAATTACTGCTTTTGTTATTGCAAATGTCACTTTCAACTTTTGAACTTTTATTTTTTTCTCATGGCAGCTTGGCTTCCATACATTTGACACACCAACAGAAATAAATGAATTATTATGAAGTGGAGGGAAAATGATACATGATTCTCAAAATATTTATTTATTTATTTTTTAAATCTTAGATGTTGCTGACAATTATTTTTGGACTGTACAATTGTAAGATAATACTGGACAGGAATATTGAAAGGATCTTTATTGTAAAAATACCTTTTAAATTCACCACCTTTATTCCAGCTAACAAAATTTCTACCTGACAATGCAAAATATCTGTATGAGATATTAATTACAGTTTGTAAAAAAAATCTGTCACCAGACGCTGGCTCCACCCTGAACCTCCCACTGTAGTAAACAGACAGAGTGTGATAATGAAATCTATCAGATGGAAAGATTTACATTCTCAATCCATCTTCAGCTGAATGGATGTCCTATGTTAACCAAACACAACATGCACGAATATTGGATTGATAAGAATTAATTAAAAGAGACGATTCATCTTTCAGGAAGTGTCTATGTGCTGTATAATTTCTTATATAAAAGTAATGTCTTTTCAAAATACTGTAATAATGTATTGTTTCCTCTTTGTGTTCTGTTTTCATTTAGTTTTGTTTTGTTGTTGTAAATGTTAAAGAGAAGGAATTTTGTAATCGATCAGACTGGAACTGGAACTGTGACCTTGAGGTAGAATCAAACTTTTGTAATCTCAATGCTTCAAAAGTAAAGAATATTAATAAAAAAAAAACATAAATGTGCTCTCTATAAATCTCGTCTTTATGGAAGAAGGGCAGTTTGATATGTGGTGGACACAACAATCATATTAAAAAAGTGTTTCTGTCAGATTAAACCAAACTGAACGTTTTGGTCTACAACTGACCCTCGCCTATTCATAGATTGACATGAGTGAATTTTTCTGTGAAATGTTGTTAAATTATTTGTGGAACATCCACCCATTCAGTGATGTTTTTTGTAAAGCATATCTAAAATATTTGAAAGTAAGTGCAGCTCAGGCAGCTGAACTAGCCAATCCTGGAGCCCCATTCATTTTTCTGGGTGGTGATTGGCTGTACCCCAAGCAGCAAAAACACAGTCCCAAGATGGCTTCCACTGCATGCATTAATGCACATTAAGGAATACTTGGTGTTTGAACTTTTAAAATAAGCATTTTTAAATTCAACTGAGAATCTGGGAAAAAACTTGAACATGTTTGTACAGAGGCTCTCCATCCAATCAAAGAACAGGCAAAACCTCAGACTATAGAGTGTGAAAACTGGTAGACAGAAAATAACTGACCTGCAGCCAAGAGAGCTTTGCAAAGTATTGTCTAAATTCAGGGGCAGGCCTCCCTTTTAGATTTTTATTTGTTAAAGAAAACCCTGGAACTGTGAATCATTCTCCTTTCCTTTCACTTCACTGCTATATTCTACTTTGTGTTGGTGTGTCATATAAACTCCTATTAAAATGCATCGTAGCTGCAGCCTGTTTTTTAGTGTGGTGAAATGTAAAAAAGTTCAAGAAGTGCATTCACTGTTTTGACATATTGTATTTGCAAATCTCATGACAAACTGACCATCAATAGCTTGCCTCAATCGCCGGTTTAGCTCCTCCACTTTGTTCTGTAAGAGACAGAGCCAGAGTGACTCCAGGTTATAGCCTCGTACAAGGGTCACTTTCAAACCTCTCTGGCCCCTACTTTTTACACGCAACTGCAAAAAGATTGGAGATTGAAACAATCTCTTGCCAGAGATCTACAGGGAATAAGAAGTGCATCAGAGTTATCACAGTTACTGTAATGTCTCGACATGACTAAATGCTAAAAGTTAATAAAATGTTCTGAAACATTCTTATTTTAAGTGTGTGCACTTAGCTATTCGCTATTTTTGCTTCCAAACAAACTGGTTTGTTTTTCAGTTGAAGTTTATAAAAAGTTAGGAAATTATTTGCCAAGTTCTCCTTTTTTCCAGGCCAAAACGCAAGCATCCTAACAGAGTGTGAAGACTTTTCCATTGTGTTTGTATTATCACACAGCCTTCAAATCTCTCATGCTGTATCAGAAGGTTTTCAGTCTGCTTGCGCTGGTCCTCCACTGTACCTGTGGAATTCAGTAAAGCTAAAACCAGGCATTCCTCTCAGCAGTCTAACAGGGCTGACCTTTTCATCGCAGTTGCAGCCCAAGTCATTTGTTGCCGTAACGTGGCTGGAGGCCGTTGGCCTGGACACCTCCTCTGGCATGGTGGGTCTAAAAGTTGGACTTCTCAGCAGGTGGTTCAGACTGCCATGAGTTCCATTGTTTGGAGCCGGTTGTAGACCCAGGAGATCTGAGGTTGGGATAAATCAGAGATCGATTGATTGATTGATTGATTGATTGATTGATTGATTGATTGATTGATTGATTGATTGATTGCTTGATTGATTGATTGATTGATGTTAAAGCGTAAGGTGCCTGTTAATGAATGTACAACAATGTTGTCAGAAAGATG
This sequence comes from Xiphophorus couchianus, assembly GCF_001444195.1. Lineage (NCBI taxonomy): Eukaryota > Metazoa > Chordata > Actinopteri > Cyprinodontiformes > Poeciliidae > Xiphophorus > Xiphophorus couchianus. The sequence goes on from NC_040232.1 coordinate 21,606,716, forward strand.
CCAGATTTAGCGAAATGCTAGTTTCCAGCTGAAGTCCCATTACACTAACAACACAAGGCATAAACATTCACACAGTTTTATACATAAAAATAAAAAAACACAAACAAATAGTTTTTTCTGACTTTATATATAGTTTTAATTTAAGAAGCTAATTTAAAAAATATATTTACAAACTACGTCACAAAAATACCTAAATCTAAATGAGCTAAACACAGAGAAGGTTGAACACCAAGCTATACACATGATGATTTCATCTGGACATAATTCTGAGCACTATGACCTCTATAAGTCACAGGATTGCACTATAAGACCACCATGTTGTCCAATGTGTTCACACAGGATGTTCCACTCACTGTCAGACAATCTGGGGATTGCCTGTTACTTAGAGCCCTAACACATTCCCTGTAATACCTCCTTTAGATGTGACTACTCCTCACTGAACCATTCATGATGGAAGTTCTATGACTGTTTGTCTGAATGAAGCCTTCCAGTTGCAGGAATAGTTTCAAATCAAACACATGCGCTCAGTTTTGAACTCAAACAAATTCAGAAACGGGCCTTACCACACATGACGTTATACAGCTCAATGTTTTCAAAGGCTGGAACTTTGGTCTTGAATTTAAATGAAGGTCCATAGCCCAAGAAAATAGTCTGAAGTAGAAGGGTGAGACTGGTCATATGATCAAAAAGAATAAAGAAAGAAAATATGCCCTGCTTTTTTAATACTTTGTGCACCAGTAGGTTTTATTTTTATATAATTGTTGCTGTAGAAAATGTGTTCTACTTAATCGAAACTTTAGAATAATTTGTAATACATATGCTAACATTGTTGTTAACATTGTTCTGGCATAGCGTCTGTCTGCTGCTCATATAGTGGATGTAAGATGTGAAATACCTGCATGCTGTTGATCTTATTGTCATATCCATGGTCGCCTAAGAATCCACAGTGTTTCCTCCCCACTGGGACTTTCCTGAAGTCCAGTTTGGATGAGATCAGTATCACGTTATTGTTACAGTGGCTTTAAATTCTTCACAATCTGTGACCAAAGTTCTAGTGAAACATAACTCAGATCATTCAACTTACTCAGAACAAACGCGTAAAGTTTTTCAACTTTGACAGAAAGCGATTTACTCTAAAGAAAGAAATACTTCATTTATTAGTAACTTCCAGTTAAACACCCTAATGCATATCAGCTTAAGCATAGGTTTGCATTTCAAATTAGTAAAGCCACAAGCATGTAAAAAATGTAACTGAGTAACTGAAAGCATTTTATGCCGTGAGAACATTTGGGGTGTGCGTGTGTGTGTGTGTGTGTGTGTGTGGTGGGGGGTGCAAATGGTCTAAGACTCTGCTCACAGCCCTGGTGCCAACGATTAGCCCGTCTGTGGAAGGGAGCTACACAGAAACCATAAAGATTTCTTTATGGTTGTGCACTTCAGTGGGGGAAACCAACAGACAGAATGTCAACAACCAAGACCAGTAAAGGTAGCTGTGGTGCTGGCTTTACACCGTCTGCTGGGGTGGCTGGGTGCTGTGTGGAAACCTCCTACAGGTCAACATCATCAGACTCAGTTCAGCTCAGCTCTCCTCAGTTCACTTTACATAAGTTCAGTTTATTTTAGTTTACTTAGGGTTAGCGTAGTTTAGTTAACTTAATTCAGTTCGGTTTAGCTTAGCTTAGTTTATTTTGGTTTAGTTTAGGTAATTTGTCTTAGTTTAGCTTTGATTAGGCTGGCTTAGTTTGGCTTAGCAATGCTAATTTAGCATAGCTTAGTTTAGCTTAGTTTAGTTTAGCATAGCTTAGTGAACTTAATTCGGTTCAGTTTAGCTTTGCATAGCTTAATTTAGTTTAATCTATTTTAGTTTATCTTAAACTAGATTAATGTAATCTAGCCCTAAACTATTTTACCTTAGTGCATCATTAACATCAACTCAGCTTGTCCATTATTTCACATATTTGGGGCTTTCATTACTCCTACTGTTCATATGTGGAAGGCAGTCACAGCATGGTTTTTATTTATTTATTTAAGCAGCAGGTTGTTTAAGAAAAAAAGGTTGACTAATATTTGATATATATTTTACATAACTGACTTTAATATGGTACAGCAACCACTTAAAGAATTTAAGGTGAGGTGGTGTTTTGTTAAAAAAAATAAACCCATTATTTTGGAACCACAATTACTTTTGATTTGATGAATTTAACTTAGGTGACAAAAAGTTTGCACCCTGCAGTACATCATGTAAAACAATCTTCAGGACTATTGTTTTTGTGCATGTAAATTAAGACAATAGTAAAGTTAAGACTGAATATCAAGTGCAGCTGCTGCAGTAGTTCTGCCACCGTACCTCTCCACTTGCCACTTCCTCTCCACCAGCAGGTGGATGTCTTCAATACGCCGATTGTTGGCATAGTGCAGTCTCTTAGGCAGGTGCTGCTTCAGGTACGGCTTAAAGTGCTGCTCTGCTTTCTTACACTGTTGAAGAAATCATTTAGATGACGCATCATCACATGTCAAATCAAATTACATGCATTTCCACTTCCTCATTTCAGACCTTCATATTCTGAACAAATATTTTACTCACTGTTAGATTTGCAACAACAGCCTTGGGGTCATCTGAAAAAAGAAAACATATGATCACACAAGTTGTTGGAGTTTCTGAGAAATGGAGATGAGAAGAGTAAGTTTGAAATGTTGGCTTCATCTTTACATCCTTTCATTCTAAACTGCTTGGTTGGTTGAGAAGTCCATCATATGTTCTAAAAAGACCTTAAAGGGATACTTGTTTTTTTGTAAGGTATTATGTGGAAAAATACTGGCATTTTTCCTTTGAATACAGTTTGAGAAGTTATTTCTTGTGCCTTTATGATTTAGGCTCAGTGACGGCATGATGGGGGTAGGCCGACCCGAAGCTGCTGAGATAAATGGAACGAGACAAATCCGCTGAAAAATGGTACAATGTTTCTGCTGATGCCTGAATGTACAGTCAGAGATCAGGGCAGGACTATTTCCTTTAGTCCTTGCTCAGTCAGTGAGCCTGTTTGTTCCTCGGCTCCTCATTGCATCTGAAGCACATTGCAGGAAGAATTCAGAGAGTTGCTTTTCTTCATCACAGGTTCTTTAAGCATCATCATCATCAGCAGCAATTCAGATAAAACAAGATAGGAAAAGATTCCTAATCTATCAGTTACTTACAGCAATTCTTGTTTGGTTTTATTTCTTTAAAGCAGAGAGAACAGAACTTTTCACTCACATTTGAGGTTGCTGGGATATCTGGAGCGTATTCTGCCAAGAGACCCAGGGACGAGGATGATGTCATCAACAGTGGTCAAGTAGTTGCTGAGGAACTCTGTGCGATCACAGTGAGCCTCTTCCATACCTGAAACATCGCAGGAGGAGAAGGCAGGTGTGAAACTCTGAAGGATACAAACTTTTCAATGAGGGAAATCATCTAATTGGATTCTTGCTTTACATTTCTGGAAAAGTCTGTAGACTGGAGTTCATCCTACTCAGTCGATTCACTGACAGACTGATTCTCCTATTGGCTGGCCCACTTTATTCTACCGATTATTGTAAACTTCTGGAATTGTTGGATATCATCATCTGCAACAAACTTCTGACTGATGACGATCCGTTCTGGTCTTGAGTTCTTGGACGTGGCTCCAGTTTGTTGTCTTGTGTTTTTCCTACACAAGATTTATTAAGTTTCCACTGATTAATGGATTTATGGAGTTTCCACACCACAGATCCAAATTTTCAACCTTTGAGCCACTCTGTTACAACTTCAGCCATGTGACACTGAGCTCCATCATGCTGGAAAATCCACCGATCATGACTAAGTTGTTCCTTGGAAAACATTTTGTTCCCATTCTTTATATTCGTGGGCAGAAGTAGGAGGAAGCCTGCTGCTTTCTTGGAGACACAAACCCAATCCATGGCAGTTCATTTCTTCTTCTCTGGAGAAATGATTTTTCACTTCTCCAGAAATTAAAAATCATTTCTGGAGAAATGACCTCCCAATCAGATGGAAGATTGATCAGAAGATTGATCAGAGAGGACAACTTATCAGGAATTTAGTCAATGGCTTCTGATGTCCTACAGATTAGAATATAGAATAGAGTAGAATAGAATAGAAGTACTTTATTCATCCCAGCAGGGAAATTACTTCACAGTTACAGCATAGAGACAAGACACAATAACAACTACCACTGATTAGTAGTTGTAGATAAAATAAAAAATAAAATATAAAATGCTATAAATTGTAAAAATATAAAATGCTGTTAATATAAGAAGCAACTTAAGAGCAGTCCTTGCAAGATTCAAAAAATGCAGATATGAATATGTAAATATATGTACAGCAAGTGTGCCACAGTGTAGTTGTGCAAAATTGGACTGATTAGTGCAGAACAATGATTTAGCTTTTATTGTACAGTGAGATGGCATGTGGCAGGAAGAATTTCCTGTATCTGTCCCTACGACAGCGGAGCTGGAGCAGCCTATGTGAGAAGGTGCTCCGCTGTCTGTCCACTATGTGGTGGAGAGGGTGCTGTTTATTGTCCATAATAGACAAAACTCCGTGAGTTAGCATCTTTTTTATTAATCTCTACAATGTGAATCTCAACTTGGTGCACTTGATGATCCAGAAAGCTGTTACTTTGTCTGTAATATTCCCAGTTCCCTGAAAGCGACCACGATGAACATCGTCAGGTCAGCTGCTGGTCCCTGCTTGGCTATAAATGCCAAGCAGGCATCTCAAATAGATGTTTTTCAGTTGATCACATTAGAAGCTCTTTAGCTAAAGTCATAAATGAAAAGATGAACAATCAGAATTTCAGATGAGGGTTTGGACTCAGAGCCAGGGTCTGTACCGTGGTCTCCCACCAGGATGATGTTGACACATCGGTGCAGGTTCATCTGCTTGAGTCCGTCCATCAGCTGGCCCACAATCCGATCAACCGCAATCAGAGTATTGTTAAGCTGGAAGAGGATAAAGGAAGCCGTGAGCGACCAAACCCACTCAGGCTCAGAATCTCCTGGAACAAACGTACTCACGTCTGCACTCTTTGGGCCCATTACGTGTGTATGAGCGTCTGGTTCCTCAGAGTGCATGGCATAAACATAGGGCCTGAAACAGAATACAGGTGAAATGGGTGTTAGCTGAACCTGTGGTGTCCAATGCAAAGTTAATACTATTAGCTTAGAAGGGAATCTAATCCTGAGCAGAAGATCGGCTATGTGTCAGATATGCTAATTTTCAAATGTTGATTTCATTCATCAAAGGGAAAAAAACTTCTCCAAACCAACCGGGCTCTATGTGAAGAAGTTATTGAAAATTAAATTAACTGGTCAATAACAAGTCAGTAACTACAAAAATGATTTATGTTTTTGTTTAATTTCACCAAACCCTTAGCCCAGGCCTGATTACGGCCAAATCTAAAGAAACAATAAATTACTTATGTAGAACTCATGATATCACCGAAAGAAATTCAAGAACAGTTGGGAAACAAAGTCACAAAGAAAAACAACCAAATGAGAGATTTGGAGTGGCCTAGTAAAAGTCTGGACTTCAATTCTACTAGGAGATGTGTAGGAATAGGTTGACTGATGATCCGTAACACCTGAGAGAGACTGAAAAGCAAAGACAGGTCAAAAATCCAAACTAGGTTTATTTCAGTGAGAGGAAAGTACGACCAGAGACAACATATGTGTGAATGTGTGATCACCTCTCTCCTTCAGGAAGATGGAGCCACTGCAGCAAAGTCAGGATCCTCCTCTCCAAAGGAATGGCCCTACAAACAGAAACACCTTCTGCTGTTAAGCCTCCACATTCTGATATTAATACTAAAGCTATGAGGGGGCAACATTTAGGACAAACAAAACATTTTTTAATAATTACATTTTACATCATTTTCAACTTTGCAGGAAAAAAAAATCCTGATCCCAATAAAAGTTCACACTTTTTCTGATGTTTGTTCAAGAGAAGGGATGAATTCACTCAGCTATGAATGTAAAACTCAGTGGTGACGTGTTTATGTGTGAACTTACACAGGCCAGAAGAAGTTGGCAGCTTTCAGTCCCTGTTTGAGGGCAGTGATCCAGATCTGAACGAAGAGACTCTCCGTTAATTATTATTATTATTATTACTTTTTCTGTAAGAGCGTTTTTTTTTCAATTTTCAGCAAAAAGCTGAAAATTAGAAACAGAATTATAATACCAAGCTGAAAACCTGAGAAACATCCAAGCTTTAAGTTTACGACATTTATTGAGTGGAGAAAACAAACAAATTTCATATAACAAAGTAACAAAAACATTTCTTTTGTTTGTTTGTTTAATCTCATCAGCAACTTCTAATTACTAATCCACAACTTTCTGTTTCCCTGGGGAGTAAATATGATGTAACACGGAGCAGAGGCCTATTTGTTTTGGCTGCTGATGGGGAACCATAAATCCAGCGCACAGGATGACCACTGCTACAGAACAGTAGCAATGTGTTACCATAACAACCATTAATTGCCATCTGCTATCTTTACACATCTTTACAAATGTGATGATGTGTTGTTGTTAGAGGCCCAGACAAAAATGCTGGGCCTCTGCAGGGACTTACTGGTTGTCCTCCCCACCAGCGGTGGTTCAGCTTTTCTTTGGTCATCAGGGTGAATGTTGCATTAAATATTGAGTCATACATGGAGTTTTCAACGATGCCATGAGACTCTGGATAGAGACCCTTAAATGAAACAATTGGTCATATATGAGTCATACCAGCTGTTTTATTTACTTATTTAAAAACCAACTAAGTATTAATATAGGCATGATGTGCAGATATTAATATTTGTAAAGATGAACTGAAATCATACTCACTGTTGACATTGTATAGAGGTTAGGGAAGGTTTTGGAAGGATAAACAGGCCTCATGTAAGGAGCTTGGGTTCCACATTTTCCTAAACAATAACAATTTTTAAATTTTCTGATTTAATAGACAGTCAGCCATGAATTTAACACAATGTACACAACACAAAATTCTGTTTAAAGGTAACTGTTTTTATACAATCTAGAATAATTATTAGTAGGAATTGGTTGTTAATTAAAATACAAAAAAAGGAATAGATACATAAATAAAATGCAGGGAACTGACAGATTTTTTTTGTTTTTTTTTTTTGTAGAAAGCAGGTAATCTAGTCTCCCAGTAAATTTCCCAGCATCAATAAAGGGAAGAGTCTTGCACTGCACAATCATAACAAAGATCAGCTGATTCAGCTAAGAGGGATTTGGTTGTGCTGACAATATCATCCCTGCTTCATAATATAGAAGGAAATCATTGTTTCTGTGTTGCATGCTTCATTTTGAAGATGTTAATTGAAGCTAATAAAAAAGATGCTGACTCACGGATTTTTAAGATGTTGGGTATGATGGAGTTCCCCCTCTTCACGTAAGACGCACTGAACCCATCGAGAGACAGTACGATGAGAGGTGGACGAGCAAACCTGCACATGGACCAACATGGAATGTGAAGGGCAAAACTTCGTCAGGCTATTGTAATCTCATTCCTTTCTTCAACACTGCGAAGGTTTCAAGTATTAACATACCCAGCAGGACACTCTGGGCTCTTGATTGCCTCACATTTACCCTGCAACCAGGAAGTGTCTCCTGAAGGGATCCAAACGGGAGGTGAAACGAGGCAGCAGCCACATTCCAGAAAGCCGAAACATTCCTCAACTTTAATAAGATAAGCAACTATTGCAGGGAACAGGTATTTGTCCCATCAAACACTTTTTAAACCCTTTTTCCCAAATAAATATTTCTTATTAGAAAGAAGTAACCTGAGTAAGTACAAAATCAAATTCAAAGCCACTTCATTTGACTTGTTCTTCATGATTTCAGTAAGTGACACCAATATTTAACAAGCTTTCAACTTTCTTTAAGGAGAAATGGGTCCAATCAAGTTGTTAAATCAAGAATGAACTGTAATTGATTACATTTGTGTAAAGCTGAGTAGGTTTTACAAACCACACCCAGGTCTGATCAGTCCAGTAGAACCAAGAATTCCCTTCAACAGATCATGCCTAACAACATCAATCCATCCATCCATTTTCTGTTCACCCTTTGTCCCTAATGGGGTCGGGAGGGTTACTGGTGCCTATCTCCAGCTACGTTCCGGGCGAGAGGCGGGGTTCACCCTGGACAGGTCGCCAGTCTGTCGCAGCCTAACAACATGAAGTAGGCAATAAGATCTCTAACAACAACACATCATGCCCTGATCAAAAAAGTTCAAAAACAGAAGAGAAACAAATTCTCTGGCATCCATCAGTCTGGAATTGGTGATGAAGCCATTTCTGAGGTTTTGGGATTCCAGAGAACCACAAGGAGTCATATCTGATATAGATAACATATTTATAACAACTGAACTTAACATATCTATTGATTGTGCTATGAAATAGCTCTGTGTGTTTGGAAAACACATAATATTGCCCCTTTAAGAAATATCTAACATCAGCCGATACCGATGTTGATATTGATAATGACACTGATGCCGATATATCGCACATCCTGATCACAGACTTGACAGCAGCTGCTGCCAAGAGAGGCTGAGGGGGGTAATGACTTTTTCAGAAAGGCTGTTTGGTGCAGTTTTCTCTGACAAAGTCTAATCATCATCTAAAAACATTTTTTGTTGTTTTTTTAGGTAAGGTGGACGCTCCAAACCTCTGCACAGCTTCCTGTAGTTGGTGCAGCAGTCTCCCCTGGCGAGGCAGTCATCAGAGCAGTGGCAGGCGTGCTGTTCATTCCGGGTCTCGCCGCATCGATCCTTGCTGCATTCATAACCTCCCTCTGTACACAATGAGGAACAGGAAGCAAGAAGGGAAAACTGCTGACTCAACGATCCTTATGGAGTTCTAACTAATCTTAGAGATTATCGTGAAAAGCATGACATCACGGTGACAGTGGGTGACGGCGGTGAGGCTGGGCAGTGGGCAGGCAGCCGGGGGTCTATGGTGACTTTTGTGGCTTAAACAGTTTTCCTTTTCAACAGAGTTTTTATTTGGGATGTGACACTGTCAGGGAAAATTGCCTCATGGCTTTAAGGCACATTCAGGATTAAAGTGGCCAATAAGCAGTGAGCCAAAGACCACCAGGCTGAAGGAGGGAGCATAAAATCAGACCACCAGTGCTGGAAGTAGCAGGGGGGAAATGTTGACACTGCAGAGGGAGAGAGAGAAAAACAGCAAACCTGTTTTCAGCATCATTAAGTGCAGCTCAGTCTTCCAGCTCATGCAGCTGAACCATCAGCTTGATAGTTTTCTGTTATTTCTCTAATGAATAATTCTTTCATGTTAAAAACTATTTAGAGATCACATCTATGCTGAACAAATCTTTCTCTTTCAAACCCTGTTTCATTTGTTGCTGCCTTTATGCACTGCTTCATGAAAATCATGGTCTTTCAATAATGGAAATGTTTCGATCAGAAATGCTGTAAGTCCTGCTTCAAACGGACGACTGACGAAACAAAAGGGCCTCCGGTTTTTATGCACGTAAATAAAATGGTGCAGTATTGGAAGATCAAGATGAAAAGCAGCTACATGCTTTAATAAAGGCTTACATGAAAACTAAAATGGATTTTAATGATCGGCTCTGCTGAGTGGAGGCTGTATGGTGCAAGTATCAGTACTTTCTGTACAATTTGCATATTTTCTCTGATCATATGTGAGTTTTCTGTCGGTGCTCTGGTTCCTCCCACAGTATAAAGACATGAGTGCTGATAAACTACGCTCTTTAATTGCCCTTTTGCCAGTATGAATGTTTTTTCAGTGTCTCCATGTTTCCCTGGCAACCTTTCCCAGGTGAGCCTCACCTCTTACCTCATGACCTGGAGGCAGGAACCAGATTACCTGACCTGGCAGGGATAAGCAGACATAAACTGTGGCTGGATGATCTCAGCTGTGGTTTCAGAATCATCTCCTATCTGTTGCAACCATCTCATATGGTAGAAGCCAGACCTAGCTGGGTGTTGCTCAGAAGTAATTGGCAGCAGACCACCTTTGTTGATTGACTGGTGGATTACATCACTGACAACGTCTCAACTAACGTTTTCAATCTGCAATAAGAACCATAGCTGTTGGTGAGACAGTGAACTGAAAATAGATAATTCCATGGTCAAACTTTAAGGTTCAAACCTTTTTAGACAGCCTTCAGCATCAACTGGACTGGGCAACTCGCAAGACCAGAATATACAGAGAGATTTCAGAGAAACTGGCCACTCAACGCAACACACACACAAATGACATCATCGAAGCATCAACTGTAGCTCCTGTACACTCATGGTACGTATTTCCACATCCCCCCACATTCCTGTCCATGTTCACCCCCACATAGTGAGGAACACATTACCAGTGGAGACACACCCAATGTGGCTATAATAAAACCAGACATTAACTGGTGAGACTTCACAATGAAAAGATGCTTTATGTAGCTAATACTTCTGTTAACTCTACTTTTTTACAAAGTACTCTAGCATCCAGGATAACTTTCTACTGGAAAACAACTCCTCTTTCCGTGTAAACTAGAAACTTTGAATACCAGGTGATGAGGACAGACTGTGATCTGACCTGGATCACTGAGGAGCTGCTGCGGCTCTGCAAGTCCCAGCAGAGAGATGAGAGGAACAATGCAGGAGTGATACGGTCTTGAGGTGTCACAGGTTAGCATGAAGGCATGTTTGTGTTGCCTTACCTGTCCGGAGGCAGAGCTGGTTGAAGTCAGAGCAGCAGCTGCGGTAGGCTTTACACAGGTTGTCACAGCGACAGTTTGGGGCCTCGGCCTCCACAAGCTCATAGCATCTGTTCCTGCAGGAGCCGGAGGTCGGCACGTAGACTGGCAAGGAGCGAGCTGCCGACAGGAGAAACAGAGCTTCAGGAAGAATATCTAAACCTCAGGTCGTCTTCGTCATCCACGGCTTACACGGATATAATCGAGATGAAATAAGGTGCATCTGGTAGAACATCAAGCCCTGTCACATTTGTGAAGTGTCATTTTTTATGCTCCTGTTTCATACAGTGTTTGTTTGTTGGAATAAAAGCTGTAAACTTTTACAGTGTTCTACTGCATCAAGGATTGGTTGGCAACATTTGCTCTGATGACACTGTTCCATCCTTTATCCATACTTACTGATCATATCAGGGTTGTTCAATTCTCCAACCTTCAGTGTGACCCCTTGACCTCTCCAAGTGGTCAAATACTTATGTCAACAGCTTCAGCTGCAGAGGTGTACAGTGCTGTTATTGGCTGCTGATATAATGACAGAAGCCACACTGATGCACAGTTTATTACATGAAGAACCAATGATGAGGTTTAAGGTCAGGTCTGTGGAGAAAGCTCCAGTTTTCAGGAGTTTTCTAGTTCTAGTTCTGAAGTTTGGATGCTTTATCAGCTGATATTTTGCTGAAAACTCAAGCAACATTTTTACAGTTTTTCCTTGTTTTATTATATCAAAGCCTTATTCCAAAATGTGCTAAATGAATCTCTTTCCTCAAAAGCTTGAAGAGAAAAATACTGTAAACTGATGTGAATAAGCTCATTGAGGTAAGATGCTACGCTAAAGCTACAACTTAGCTTCTCGTCTATCCTTTGAAGTCTTTACATTGAGGCCTGGTGTGTTGCTTTTAGAACTTTCTGTTCTTTTCAGGTGATTTATGGAGGTCGACCTGTGTGTGCCTATTAACACTGAACTATACTTAATAATTATTAATGATTTAACAATTGTGCAGTTCCACTTTACCAGAGGGCCAGGTTGCTTTGGATTGCTCTAATGAATTAAATCTTCATTTGAAAGCTATATTTGAGATTTGCTCAGGTTATCTTGTCTTGATGATCTTAAACATGAAATCTGAAAGCAGGTAAATACTTTTTCACACTGTTGTGTTTGCTAGGTCATGTATTTTATTATTTTCTGATAGTAAGTTGTGACAATGATTATGTTAGATGTACAATAAACACATGCTGAGGTGAAAACTGATAAAAGAAACAGAAGTTAGAGCAGAAGTGGGCAGTGTGTTTGGTTGGGGGATCGTGGAAATAAAATCTGTCTTGGTTTGAGAGTGGACAGACTTGGAGGAATAAGGGGTGGAGAATGAACTCCAATGCTCTCCTTATGGTGTCTGTAGGCCGATCAGCATCATACACTCTGTCTCTGTGAGGAAACATGAGTCGACCAATCACAGCCTCCCCCGGCTCACAGAGATCTGTTGTAAACTCCCCCGCCGTGCTCCACTCCCTCGCTTCGTTTGCACTGGCACACACGTCTCGTCCTGAAGTCAGCCAACTGTGTATGAGAAATTTGTCCGTCTAACCGCATGTTGCTTGCATTTTCAGGACCCATCTAATGAAAACTGCCAGGGTTGTCGTGGTAACTGATGTTTGTGTGTCTCAAGTGAAAATATATCACTTTCTGAGAATGAGAACTGTTCACGCTCTCATTCTAACCAGGAAGATAGAACACACCACCCCAGTTCTAAAGTCCTTCTATTGAGAGAATAGAGAAGATTATAAACCACAGAACAGCTTTACATCACAACACATTAAAGGTCTGATGTTGATCAACCTTCCTCTGCATCTCCAGAACCAGAACCAGAACCAGAGTTCAGTTTTTATGCTTCTGTTTCAGCTCAGTAACTTAGTGCTGAAACACAAAGTTACTTTTTAAATCAAGGCTAAAAGCCCACCTGATTAAAGCTGCTATTCATTAATAATAACTGTATTGACTGATATATTTGGTGTATACTTGCTTGATGATTGTGATGAAGGCATTAGACAAAATGTAATGTTTATTACTTGCTTAATAATTGGTTACAGTTTTATGTAGAGCACTTTGAATGGCCTTGTTTCTGAAATGTGCTATACAGAACTTGACTTAACTTCCTTAAACATAATATTTCAAAAAATTAATATTTGTATATTTGTATATTCATATATATATATATATATATATATATATATATATAATGTTGATCCAACATTCAAACTAAAAAAAGCTTGTTTCAGAAAGCAGCAGCTGTGACGTTTTAAGATTACAATCAGCTCCAACTTTACTTACATAAATTAATCAAATTAACCATTAAGCAGCACAGTGTGTAGATAATGTTGCAGAATGTCCTTCAACCTCATCTTAACACAAAATAATACAAAGAAAACATAAGTTCTCTGTCTGAAACATGTTCATGTTGCGTTTGATTCCTGTTTGAAAGAAGCTGCAGAAATCTGAAGGGAATCTTGTTGTTTTTACTTCATGTGGGTTTTCTGCTGCCACAGCTCTTCACATGTCCAATAGCTGCTAGAACATCATTTCCCAGCAGGCTGAGCACCACCTGCTCAGCCTCTGTGCTATTCTCAGTTCATGCTTTCAAACCACAAACTTGATTTCTATCATTTCTGACATGATCAAGCCAAAGGAATAATCCTCCACCTCAGGTTTCATGGACATTTTTCCTTCACACACGAAGGATTACCGACTGAGATTTTTGTGTTTTTATAGCTACATAGAAAACCATGTTAGTTTTAGCCTATTGCCACCAAACTTAGACACAGCAGGGAGCCTCTCTGCCTGGCTAGTGCCAGCTTTTCATTGCACGTCTTCAGTCCAAGCTGAAACCAGCAGAAATATGATTAGATGTTATTTTTAATGTATTTATTCATTTTTCAGAAGAATAGTATGTCAACACAATACTATGGTATTAGAGCACTTCTAATTTTGAGGGACTTGAAAACCGCCTACATAAAACATACAAACTAATAATTCTTGCATCTTATTTTCTTACGTGGTCATTCATGTAAGTCGTACATATAAATAATAATGATAATAATAATTTTGGGGGAGCAGTGTAGGTCCCTTAGGTTTTGGCCCTCTGTGGCCCCAGAGTCAATGTTGTGTCTCCGTTTCTTGTTCACCTGCACCTCCACATTGAGACTGAAGGTCCCTACGGCAACCCTTTAACAACTTGAACTTCAGACAGCCTCTACTTTCACTTCTCACCATGTACACACACACTCCTATGCGCACACACCTACAACCACATTATTACGTCCACTGTCTGTATCAGCTTATCCTCAAGGCGACACCTTGCTGCCTGTCGTTACTGTAATTCTTTATAGCCTGTTATGCAGCAGTGATATTTTTGTTTTCATCTTTAATGGAGCAAATCTGGACTGACACTGCTGAGCACCAGACCCACCATGTTGATCTTCTGGGTTCTTCAGTATTGTCATTTGAGACTATTAGTTTTAATTCAGTTTCTGAGAATGAACAATGCGCTAAAGGTCATAAAGCATCTCAGTTAAAGACTGGACTTTAACTAGGTCACTTAGAAACTTTCTTTTATTTGTGTTTTGATGAATTCATAGGTGGACTTGATGTTGTACTTTGGATAACTGTTCTGCAGCACAACCCTACTGTGCATAAGTTTAAAGTCATGAATGGAGAAATATCAAAATTTATGTTTTCATTCATCTGGAACCAGAAAGTAATTCGGTTTCACTATCTACCTCCATGTTTTACTCTTTTCCTTTAATAAAATCACCATTCAAAAAATTGCATTTGTTCTCTCTGGTTATGTTTGTCTGGTACTAACATCTCCATATGATTTGAACTGGGCCCAAGACTTTGAATATGTGCTTTGCATTGTACTTTATATCAAAGTCATAGGCAAATTGTTTAAAAATCTTGGGATTTTGATGAATATAAACAATATTCAAGAATTGAAAATTAGGAAGTTATCTGCATTTTGGGGGAACAACTTGAAGCAATTGCTATTATGCATTAATACATCAATACTACTACTTGCTAATGTATTATAGAATTAGTATGATATGGTAATAATAGTATATATAATTTGTCTGTTGTAGAAATATGACCATAAAACAGCCCAGGAGCCCAACATCCTTGTAAATGCGACTCTTGATCTGAAACATTAAAATCTTTAAGGGGGGTGAATACTTTTTCACAGCTGTATATGAAAAATATACAGAAGATCAGCTCAATTAGGGCTTTTTAAGAGCTGAGGCTGTTTTATTAACAGCTTATGATTAAAAAACTGTCCCTGTGTTGTCATCTCATGCTGATGTCCTCCTTTCCTTCATCGTAATGATGGGGCCCACAGCCACATGCAGCTCATTAACAGGCAGCAGGAAGGAAACTTTTCAATGACATGATCCCTGAGGAGAATCCGTTCTATACACACAGACACACACACACACACACACACACACGGAGCTCAAGGCCAGAGTCACAGTGTACTCACTCTCCATCCTGGCTGCGGTCCCGTCCTCTCCTGAGCGCTTGGGCCGCCCGGAGACAAAGCCCCAACACAGGTCCGAGCTGCACAGCACCGACAGCATCCACCACACCTGAGGGAAACAGCAACCAGCCTGGCATTACAACACACTCTCACACTTCAGCTGTTTAACTTCTAACTGCAAGGCAAAATGCAAGCTGACTGCTCCCGCTGCAGGAGGCTGCTCCTGCACCCCTTCAGACCCCACACACCCCGGACAGTAGGGACCACCCACATGCAAGAAGCTTGCAACTGACACACACACATCCAGATTGGTTCTGCAGCTGGAAAATGAGAAAGCAGAGTAAATATGCCAAACCCAGGCAGAAGCAAAGCAGCAGCATGTCTTACCAGTACCAGTTTCTGCAGCAACATGCTTCCCTGACGCAGTCCTGAGCTGAGGGTCTGAGACACTTCAGGAGCCAAGGACCACTGAGGAGGAGGGCACTTAAATAGAACCGAGGGAGGGGCCGGAGGAGCGGACCAGGGATCCTATGGTTTGGGTGTGAAGGAGGGGCTCCTGGCTGAGCTGGAGGTTATGGGGGGAATGGGGTGCCAATGGGCCCCATCCTTGATTATACGCTTCTATGTAAAATGGTTCATGTCCCACTGATTTCACACTGTCAGAATTTTACATTTTTTACAATTATAAGCCAGAACAACTCAGGGACCAGCAAACCTGCAAAGTGGAAGAAATCTGTTGAAAATGTGAAAGTGTGAGTTTGCGTTGAGCTCCACTGAGTCCAGAACCAGGTAAAACAGTAAAGCAGCTGTCTGCAGGTCTGAGGGACAGTCTCTACCAAACAGCTCAGGCTGTCAAATATGATGGACAGCTTCTGGAAACCAGGCCTCTCTGTTAATTTAGGCCTGGCCCACAGTGTCCCAGTTTACGCATGGTAAACACCTTGGAGAAGTGGTTTGCTATGTTTTTCTCCTTATTGCAAAAGACTTGATTGAAAACTAAAACTTTGTCTGTGGTTCTCTTTTTATGAAGGTTGAGAAAATACCTATCATCTTGGTGCCGTGACCAGATCTCACCATACCCGTTCGTTGACAGACGAAGAACGACTGCGCTGAAAAACCGTGCACAGCCAAGAGTTAACGGACTTGGAAACATAGTCCCAGGAAATAACTTCTCGCTGGGCCAGAGCCCTATGTCCGACTATGTCTGCCAACAGCCGATTGACGAGATCCGACTGACAAGATGAACCGACAGAAACTTGAGTTGAAAAAGCACTATTAATTGGGTTAAAAGACCTAAAATTATGGGAAACAAATAGGTATTTTTACTCTTTTTTCACCTTAAGTCAAGAAAGGTAACTATCTAAAGGCAGATGTAGGTATTTTTTACTCTTTTTTTCACCTTTAGTAGAAAGAAAGTAACTATCTAAAGGCAGATAGTACGTGTTTTTACCTCTTTTTTTTCACCTTTTGCTTTTTTCATCTTATATATATTAGGTTTTCAGAATATAACACACATAAATCTGAGTATGAAGCAACACACACATATATATATATACACATACACATTTTAATCCAAGACACAAATTATCACCAACCCAAACTCCTCACATACAGTCAGGATGTAGGGCCACTCCAGTTGGTCAAATGCCTTTTCAGCATCAAGGCAAAGAGCCGCTCCCTTAAAACCTACTGTCATATTTATGATACATAATGTTCATTAACCGTCTAATATTAAAAAATGAGAACCTATTAGGAACAAAGCCCGTTTGGTCAAGGTGTACAATAGAGGAAATATGTTATTTAGTCTATTTGCCAGTACTTTAGCGAAGATTTTAATGTCAGAATTCAATAATGAAATAGGGCGGTATGATGAAAGCTCCGTCTCCTCCCTGCCTTCTTTACTTATTAAAGTTATATTGGCTTTATACATGGTAGGGTGAAATTTACCTGAATCAAAAGAATGAGTAAACATCCTCCGAAGGAGAGGAGCAATCCTCTTGGCATATCTTTTATAGAGTTCAGTACCAAAACCATCAGGCCCCTGGGGCTTTGGCCTTGGGGAATGCTTTAATTACATGAAGGATCTCTTTCACAGTGATGTCTGCATTAAGAGCCTCACGAGCGCCTTCACTCATCTTAGGGAGATTTAGATCTTTGAGCCAGTTTGAGATATTTTCCTTTTGCCTTAGACATGTATAGTCATTCATAATATTCTTTAATTATGAAATAAAGGAATCATTTATACCTTTTGGATCAGTTATAATTTTTCCTGCCCTGGACTTAATTTTATGTATTGCCCCTGTTGGCCTGCAAGCCCCGCAGTTGACGGGCCAATAATCTATGGGGCTTATCACAAAGTCGGAGGTGTCATTAGAGGACTTGTAGTTAGATTCTAAGCATGCTAATTCAGCTCAATTCCTGCGAGGCGTTCTCATCTTTCGTTTTTCAGAAACTTTTCGTAGGAAATATATGGCCCTCTGATCACAACTTTAAAAGTTTTCCATAAAGTAGAATCTGTAACATCTTTGTATCGTTAGAAATTTTATCATCTAGGAATTTACAAATGTCTCTTCTATAGCAAGGATGGGTTTAAGCGCCAGGAATACTGTTGTCTCTAATGGTTAAGGTCAAGAGTCAGCGAGACTGGAGAGTGGTCCGAGATTAAAAGTATATGAAGAATTATTCCTAAATATTTTTCTTGTGATACTTGCTCAATAGGGACCCCATTGATCTGAATATTCAAGGACTGTAACGACGTAACTATCTAAACGGTAGTAGATAGTGGGTATTTTTACTCTCTTTTCAATTTAAATAAAGAAAGTAACTATCTAAAGGCAAATAGTAGGTATTTTTACTCTTTTTTCACCTTTAATAGAAAGAAAGTAACTATCTAAAGGCAGATAGTACGTATTTTTACTCTTTTTTCACCTTAAAGTGAAGAAAGTAACTATCTAAAGGCAAATAGTAGGTATTTTTACTCTTTTTTCACCTTTAATAGAAAGAAAGTAACTATCTAAAGGTGGATAGTGGGTATTTTTACTCTTTTTTCACCTTTAATAGAAAGAAAGTAATTATCTAAAGGCAGATAGTGGGTATTTTTACTCTTTTTTCACCTTTAATAGAAAGAAGTAACTATCTAAAGGCAGATAGTGGGGGTATTTTTACTCTTTTTTTTCACCTTTAAGTAAACGAAAAGTAACATCTAAAGGCAGATAGTGGGTATTTTTTACTCTTTTTTCAACTTTAATAGAAAGAAAGTAACTAAACTCTCATCACACAGCGGACAGATCTGCAGCTGCAAGCCGCTGTGCTGTGGGCTCCCCAAGAGCTGTGTTCACCTGGAGACCCTAGTAAGAACTCAGCGAAGGTATTTCCATATAAAATAAAATAAAGAGAAGCGATTAGTTCCGAAGAGGGGTTTGAACGACATGGAACCGTTACTTCAGAAAAGAGATCTGTAACATCAAACTAGCTCTGTAGCGCTCACAGCACTGTAGCTGCAGCGCTTTGGTGTTCCGCCATTTTGTTTGTAGCCATTTGACCTTTAAAAACCGCTTAAAACAAACTAAACAAAAAAGGAAAAAAAAAAATCAGAAAACTTACACTTACAAAGACGACATAATTGAAACATCAGTCTTAAATTGTTATTATTACTCAGCTAAACTAGAATAAAAAACGGAACACCTGAACTACTCCATGTGGGATGAGCCTGTCTAAGAAGAGAAAATAGTCGTATTTCGCATTCCAATTTCCATTGGCTTTTTGGAGGCAGGAAATATGGCTGCCATCTCGAAGCGGTAGTCCCTACGCTTTTAGCTCAAAATAGGTAGTACATTAATCTGCATTATGCAACAGTAAGCTGCTTTATATGCAAATGTCTGTAAAACTCGTCAATGTGCCACTGATGTTAAAAAAACACAATTTGCATATGTGATGTTTCCATTAAATAAGAAACGGAATTAATATCACATTGAAAGAGTTTGTTCAGTGATAAGTCATGAAAAAATATGCTGCGTGATCATCCTCCAACTACTTCCTGTTGTCCTTCTTCGTGGGTTCCACCAGCACAACATCCTGTTGTGATCTGTGACTGGTGTGATGTAAAAAATGTGTTTCCATTGCATTTTTGCAAAATAAAGCAATTTCTGTACGGTAAAATAAAACACATCAAAAGTGCCAAAACTATCGAAAAACAATGGTGTGGTTCCATTAAGTGAATTTATTTTCGAAATGTTAAATTGCACAATTATGGTAAATGGAAACGCAGCTACAAACAGGTAAACGTTTTAGATTAATCACATGCGTTCGACAAAAAGGACACAAAGACTCGCCCCATATTTGCTCCTAAAAATAACAATAAAATAAAACAAAAATATGTTGATGATGTTGACGCCAGTGATGCTACGGTGAAATACAACGATGGTGCATTTCAGGATTCAGCAAACTCGAGACAGAACTCTCAGTTTTTCGCTCACCGCTCACAGTCAGAGCTTCTGATTTGCCCGTTGACCTGCAACTTGAAATCATTGATTTTGAGTGTGATGTGGAATTGAAGGACAAATTTGCATCAGTTGGCTTGGACACATTTTACAAGTGTCTCCTACCAGGCTGTCCTAAATTGCACTGGCTGCAAATATGTCCATGTTTGGGACTACCTGCCTTTGTGAGCAAATTTAGTCACTAATGAATATAAATAAAATAAAGCTGCGCTCAAAGCTCACACATAAGCACTTTAATGACTCTCTGAAATTGGCTGCTGCTCAGGACATGATGCCTGATATTGATGTACTTGTCCAGGATAAAAGATGCCAAATTTCAGGGGCAAAAACTTAGTAAAACTATATCCTATGGAATGTTACTGACAACGTTGCACTATAAAAAAAATACAGCTTTGAATATTTGCTGAATTAATTCTGTTAAAGTTAGTGCTAGTCAGTAACAGATTTGCAACAAAGAGTTTTGTTGAGTAAAATATTTCTCATGCATGCAATACATGTTATGTATGCACATCTTTCTATATGTATACATTTTATGCAAGTTTGGAGGGGGATGCATTTTCTGGCTAAGGAAATTATTTGCCTGTCAACATCTGCTTGCCCTATATATTTTCCCCAAATATTGTCCTATTGATATGAAACTCATACCAGCAGCTCATGGAACAAGTGTGATTATGTAGGGTTATTTCAATCTTAACTCTTTATTTCTTCAAGATAAGAGGGGGATGCATTTTTTGGCAAAGCTAATTATTAGCTTGCTGATATATACATGGCCTGTCTACTTCCCACAAATATAATCTTATTGATATGAAACTCATACCAGTAGTTTGTAGAATAGGTGTGATTATGCAGAAAGGCTTACTATGTGTCTGAGTTAGCAGGGATGCTTATTTTGGCACAGCAAATTATTAGCCTGCCGACATTTGCAAGCCCTGTTTTTCATCTCAAAATGTGTCAATACAGATATGAAAGTCATACCAGTAACTTAGTGGTAACAGGACTGTAATCTTGTATATCTAAAGTGGTTTATTGCTCGTGGTAAACGCACCATAATGGTGCGTTCACACCAAACACGCTATTATCAGAGCGTCCATCGGAAAACATCGGCTACAGCTGACGCGTCTGACGCGCCTCCATATAAACTGTGAATGTAAACCAGATGCGCAAAACGATAGGTGTAGAGCAAAACGTCATGTGCCTGAATTCTAATGGTGCGTTCACACCAAACACGTTACTTGCATCAAAAACGCCTCCGATGCTTCAAGTTCGACTCGTGTGCACTTTGAATGCAGACGCTTGTGCCAAATGCTTGACAACTAGCATTTGGTGCGTCTGGTGTACATTGAAAGACTGTGTGGAGGCGCGTCGAGGGCACGTCAGCTCTATGTTTTCAATTGGACGCTCTTGACGCGTCAAACGTTCCAAACGATTCAAAATGCGCAACGGCCTTTGACGAGCCTCCACATAAACTTTGACTGTAAACCAGACGCACCTGACGCTCAAAACGCGTTTGGTGTGAACGCAGCAAAGTGGACACGCGTCGAACTTGAAGCTTTGGGCACGTTTTTGACATAACGCGTTTGGTGTGAATGCGTTAGACCATTAGACAACCCCAAACCTTGACATTACCAGAACACAAAACTACTCCTAACCTCAGTCTAAACTGTGGATTGCTGGAATCAACAGACGACTAGATCATTCGCACACCTGATATAAACTTATTGCATCTTTGATGGTGCTGTTTTCATTATATCCTATGCATGTATAACATAGGACCTGACCAGACAACAGGTCAGGTCTGCATGTTTACTATTAACAATTTTCACCCCACTGTTGCCAACTCAGTGACTTTCTTGCCACATTTAGCGACATTTCAAACAAACAAAAAAAATTGGTATCGGCCAAAATCAAAATTGGCAGGTCAGGCTCTTTAAAGATCGGTAACCGCCAATTTTTTTTTAGAAACATTACATTACAAAGACATATCAAGACAAACCTTTATCTTGGCTTTTTTCTATTTTTCCTATTTTCTATCTCCCTGAAAGATAAGTCCTTTTTCGAGACATTGTTTTGCTAACTTATCTTCTACCAGAGCTTTGGACATTTTGATGAACATTGCACATTACACGGCAGCTCATATTACCAGCGAAGCTTGCATGACCTACCACTGCCACCAGGGGGTCACCAAGAGCATGTTTTTTTCTTTTTGTCCATAAAATATTGACTTCTACATACATTATCAAATATATTATTGTAAAAACAAATCACTTCACGATGAAATTGTGTGTTTTTGTTATTATAATGACATTGAAATTGTTCCTAAGAAGAAAAGAAAAACCAGCTCTTCTGAGGGGGCCCCTTGGTGGCCCTGGGGCCCTAAGCGGGTGCGTCGTTTGCTTATGCCTTGGGCCGGCCCTCGGAGTAAGTCCACAAGTGACCTGGTAGATATATTGAAAGCATAGAGAGCTGCATCTCGTACACGTGTGTTGAGTTTTTTGCTAGAATAGCGCTGGTCACTTTTGATTGTTTGTGCGTGGGACGTTCAATGCGCGCATGGAGTTTAATACACGCTAGTGGGAAATTAAAATGGTGCTTTTCTCGGCTTTTGTCATGAATTTGACCCCATGTCATCAAACTTTTACACAGGTGTGTCACAGACAATTCACATTTAATTCTTTCACCTTATTAACATTAAGCACAAGTGGGCAGAGTACCCAAAAATTGCACTCAATTAAAAGTATCATTAATTCAACATATTTTTATTCAAGTAAAAGTAAAAAGTAGCCATCCAAGAAACTACTCAAATAAGAGTAAAAATGTATTTGGTAAACATCCATCCATCCATCCATTTTCTGTTCACCCTTGTCCCTAATGGGGTCGGGAGGGTTGCTGGTGCCCATCTCCAGCTACGTTCCGGGCGAGAGGCGGGGTACACCCTGGACAGGTCGCCAGTCTGTCGCAGGGCAACGCAGAGACATACAGGACAAACAACCATGCACACACACACTCACACCTAGGGAGAATTTAGAGAAACCAATTGACCTGACAGTCATGTTTTTGGACTATGGGAGGAAGCCGGAGTACCCGGAGAGAACCCACGCATGCACAGGGAGAACATGCAAACTCCATGCAGAAAGACCCCGGCCGGGAATCGAACCCAGGACCTTCTTGCTGCAAGGCAACAGTGCTACCAACTGCGCCACTGTGCAGCCCTATTTGGTAAACAAGTCTTCTCAAGTACTGAGTAGTGATGAGAATAAATAAGTCTGTGTTTTCCTTCTTTCTTTGTTAGCTAGTTGCTAAGCTAAAGCTAAAAGAAATGTCATGTTAGGAAACACCCTCAAGGATAAGATTATATTATACTAGGAGCTAAGGAACGAACTCTTTGGGGCGTAACTAGAGGCTAACAAAGGAGATCACAACCCCTTCTGGGGACCATTTTGACATGCTACCTTGTAAAGGTGGCATGTGAAATGGACCAGCTATATCCATCCATCCAGCCATCCATCCATTTTCTGTTCACCCTTTGTCCCTAATGGGGTCGGGAGGGTTGCCGGTGTCTATCTCCAGCTACGTTCCGGGCGAGAGGCGGGTTTCACCCTGGACAGGTCGCCAGTCTGTCGCAGGGCAACGCAGAGACATACAGGACAAACAACCATGCACACACACACTCACACCCAGGGAGAATTTAGAGAAACCAATTGACCTGACAGTCATGTTTTTGGACTATGGGAGGAAGCCGGAGTACCCGGAGAGAACCCACGCATGCACAGGGAGAACATGCAAACTCCATGCAGAAAGACCCCGGCCGGGAATCGAACCCAGGACCTTCTTGCTGCAAGGCAACAGTGCTACCAACTGCGCCACTGTGCAGCCCTATTTGGTAAACAAGTCTTCTCAAGTACTGAGTAGTGATGAGAATAAATAAGTCTGTGTTTTCCTTCTTTCTTTGTTAGCTAGTTGCTAAGCTAAAGCTAAAAGAAATGTCATGTTAGGAAACACCCTCAAGGATAAGATTATATTATACTAGGAGCTAAGGAACGAACTCTTTGGGGCGTAACTAGAGGCTAACAAAGGAGATCACAACCCCTTCTGGGGACCATTTTGACATGCTACCTTGTAAAGGTGGCATGTGAAATGGACCAGCTATATCCATCCATCCAGCCATCCATCCATTTTCTGTTCACCCTTTGTCCCTAATGGGGTCGGGAGGGTTGCCGGTGTCTATCTCCAGCTACGTTCCGGGCGAGAGGCGGGGTTCACCCTGGACAGGTCGCCAGTCTGTCGCAGGGCAACACAAAGACATACAGGACAAACAACCATTCACACACACACACACCTAGGGAGAATTTAGAGAGACCAATTAACCTGACAGTCATGTTTTTGGACTGGGAGGAAGCCGGAGTACCCGGAGAGAACCCACGCATGCACAGGGAGAACATGCAAACTCCATGCAGAAAGACCCCGGCCGGGAATCGAACCCAGGACCTTCTTGCAACAGTGCTACCAACTGCGCCACTGTGCAGCCTGGTCTTGGTCGGAGCACAGGGGGTCTGGGTCTCGGGTGGAACACAGAGGGTCAGGGTCTCGGGAGGAACACAGAGGGTCAGGGTCTCGGGAGGAACACAGAGGGTCAGGGTCTCTGGAGGAACACAGAGGGTCAGGGTCTCCGGAGGAACACTGGGGGTCTCGGTCTCGGGTGGAACACTGGGAGTCTCGGTCTCGGGTGGTGACTGGTGGGATCAGACATTTGTTAATCGCCAGGGTGTAGTCTGAATCCAGTCCCATTTCTTCCAGCAGCAGCGGAGATGGCAGGATCTCTACGTCCCTGTAGAGATCCCGCTGAGCCAACTCCAACTGCTGCTGGATCCACGCCTCCTGGTCGTGCTGGGCCATAAGCTGCATTCTCACCGTTCGGTATGGTCGGGTCCTTCTGTCATGAAGTGCGGGTGGTGAGAGAGGTGAGGCAGATGCAGCGGACCCAGGTATGAGGAATAATGATGATTTTAATGGTGAAACTCAGTCCAAACAACGAACAGCAGGCACAAGGAAACACTGACAACAACTAGACTCAACATTGACGACGACAAGGACCCGACGAGGAACAAGGAACACAGGTGGAGTTAAATACACGGGAGGGTAATCACAGAGACGAGACACACCTGGGAACAATCAATGGGAGGACAGGACAACGAAGAAACTTAAGGACACAGAAAACTCTAAATAAACACAGAAAAACACAGATCCTGACAACTATGAGTGTAACTGGTAAACCTTTTATGGATGCAAAAGCAAGAACCCCACACTTGATGACCTCGTGTTTCTGTGTTTGATATGATGTAAAGCACTTTGAAATGCCTTGCTGTTGAAATGTGCTATACAAATTTTATTTTTTGTTGATTGATTGATGCATACCCGGCTTTTTACCAAACCACCTTCTTAGTTACTGTAAATTTAGCAACCAGTTGCTTATGGTAGTAGTCTTATGACTGTTGAATTTTGGTCCCTAAAGTCTCATGACTGTCTGAACTTATGCTTTATATTATGTCTTTATTTTTATGTTACTTGTGGACTTTGTGTGGAAAAGGTTTCTCTACTTGCCACTCTTCAGATGATCTGCCAGAGCTGGTTTTTGCAGCTGCAAGAGATGCAGATAAAGAAGTCAACTTCTCTCAAAGTGACTGAGTGAGAAGTTAGGTCTCAGAATTTGTCTCCTAAACACTTTTGCACTTCTTCTCAAAGAAAGTCTTGTAAATTTGTATGACAGGACTCATTCTGTTTTTGTTCTCATTGCGTACAAGATCATTTAATAAACCTGAATAAGTTCTTTTCAACTTAACGGTGCTTGGATAATTTTGTTTTTCCACCACCTACTTGCCCTCTCATCATGGTCATGATCATCCAGGTTCGCTTAATGAAAAAAACTCAGTCAAATGAAGCAACCATAGGAAAAGAAGTCCTTTCTTGTCTTTGGGCTTGAGCGATGGCTGTGCTGATCTACAGCCCAGTAGATCAACAGGTCGTTAGAGACCCAGACCACACCGTACGGTACCAAAACCCACAACACATTCAAAGTAACCAAAAGCCCCTTCATTCTGAAGTTCAGGTCGGGCTTCAACAAGTCATCTTCACCATGTTTAGATATTTGAATTCACGGGGCGGAAAACGTAGACAAATTGATTGAACTCACAGATGGTGATTTTGATCAAACTTTTATTATAATCAACAAATTTAATTGTGCACAAATCAAAGTCACAACACACACCCACACACACATTCAAGCCACATTTACAGTCCGATATGTTATATTTGTCTCACACACACACACACGCAACCTCACAAACACAGATACATCATTACCATTAAATTGCATTTAAAAGCAACGGCTTTTTTATGAAGGGTGGCATACAGATCAGGTTTATTCAATAATCTCCAGCCAGAGTGATTCCATATTGGCCTGCTGATTATTTTTTAAGCCTGATGAAGTGGTACAACTGCAACTCATCTCACAGCTTCTAAGGGGACTTCATTGTGCTAAGGTTTGAGTGTGTGTGTCTACTTGGTGACCTGCAGGGGGAGTACACAGACCCCTGGAGACAGGCTCCCCCTGCAGGAACTAAGCAGGTATTGAGAATGGATTATTAACACAAATTCCACATGATTTTCATTAAGCTAATTAGAATATTCATGTACTGTGCAACAACATTTCTGAAAGAAACCAAAATATGTGTGACTGTATAGTCACCTGGAGCTGCTGCAGAGAAGATTCTTTGGACTCCAGCTTTAGCTGATGGGATACAGGGGCAACAAAGTGCAGAGGCAGCAGCCTTTAAACCATCTTTGGATGGTTGAGGCGTAACATAACGCCTGCTCAGGAATCACATAAGTGCAAAAATATAATTATTATACCTTTCATTCTGGGATGCTTTGAATGTGATTTGTAGCTTAAAAGAAAAAGTGCAAACAAACTGATTTTTTAGTGCAGCGTGTTTATACTAAGGTGCCAAGAGGATGTAAAATTGTGTCTCTGCAACTCTAGAAAGTCCTTCAGGGAACCGAAAGGCTACATGATCTTCTGGGTCCTCAAAAGGAAGGTGAGATGAGGGATGATTCAAGACCTTTGCACAGTTTTGGAAGAGTTCAGTGGTGTTCTAGCCATACGTACTGTAGACAGACAGAGATGGAAGCATGTGCCACATTCCTCCACCACATCTGCAGAAAAGGTCAGCAGAGGTCAGATCTCTCTCTCATACGTGTGCATGAATGTTTTAAAGGAAAGGATCTCGGCGTAGCTCCGGCTGGTTCTCCGGAACAGGTCTAGGCCTGTGAGCAGCTCCACATCTCTGATCCGGGCCGTGTGCATCTTCATCAGGTCCTCCACCCAGCGGGACTCATCCTCAGAGCTCTGTTGGGTTGGGGTCACACACAGAAAGTCATGTCCGCTGCTCTCAGAAACAGCCGTGTGGACAGGTAGGACCAGAACTTGAAAGGTACATGCGATGTGATTGGTACTTACGTTGCAGGTCTCGTCGTTGTTGGGTCGGTGTGGGAGGATGAAAGTGGCGCTTCTCAGTGCACCGTTGCATAAGTGTGCAGTCTGTGTGGCGTCCAGGCAGCTGGTCATCACCACAAAGTAATGAGTCGGGATGGGGACGACTCCACTCACATGGCTGGAAAAGATTTCACCTTTTAGTCAGGAGTCTGCTGACTCTGACTCAGCAATTCTTTCTAAAAATTATGACAGTCTGACATGAACAGCTTATGAAGAACAAAGTCCAAATAAAAATGGTCTTTTTTCAATGGCTGAAGGTTTTTCTTGGTTTCCCTTCCTTTTGGTTGAACTTACATTCAGTCTCTTCCTTCTGTCTGACTGTGGCAAAATATTGTTATGATGATTAATGTGGACAAGTGCAGGTAAAAGTGAGACCTAAAAGCCTATCTACACAAGAAAAAATTAAAAGTTGATTTCTTAGTTTCTGAGAGAAGCACCACTGAGTGCTAGTTAGTGACGCTTCCTCCACCCAACCAAGACAGACGGATGGTTAAAAACTGATGGTTTGAAGAATAGTTTTCTCAGCACCACTCACTTATCAGTTGGAGTAAACTTCTAAAAAGACTTTGTCCACTTTCCTGTTCTACTGCTGCGAACCTGCCTGTTCAGCCCAGCGAATTCCCCCTTTGGTCAGCCACAGTCTCTGATTGAGAGATATGGAAGGTAACCTGTCTTTATACCAACCCACCAATCAATGGATGACTGCAAACATCCCCATCTGGCCGGCCCCAATGGAACCACAGCTCTCAGGACTCCGCTCCGACTGGGGGCCCTCAAGGCAAATGCAAAGGCACCCAATCCCGGTTTGGAACCAACCGGGCTGGGGCCTGCAGTTCATCGAGTCTAGTTAGACTCAGAAGGGCCGCATGACCTGACACCTCCGCCGAGGATGACAGAGTCTTGCCGTCTGTGAGCCGACCCAGAGGACCAGTTCTCTGTCCGACAGGCCACAAAAACTGACACATTTGGATATGTTCAAACATTTTAATATTTGGACATATCCAAATGTTTCCTTTGCAAACATTTTTATATGTCAGTAATTAGTTACAGGTGGACATGTGGGCATCCTAGGATCCAGTGGAGTTAGATTAGGATTAAAGTTAAGATGTAGGTTTTAACCTTGGGTTACTGAGAGTCCAGTAAGCCCCAAATAACCATTAGAGATTTGTCCATAGTTAGAATAAAATTCTGAATGCTCATTTATTATTTCAGAAATGTTCCCTATATTTTTAATAGCAGTGGTCAAGTTGTTTATTTTTTCTGTCTATGTACTTAACCTTCATTTGTTACTTTTGTTCCCTATATTTATAATTAGTAGAGGCTAGTAAATATCAATTCACCGACTAATGTTGAACTTTCATTTGATTATTGGATTCTCACAAGTTTTCTCATAATCTGTAGCTCATAGATCATTACAACAGCTTCATAAAAATATAAATCCTAATCTTGAAGAAAATGTACACTTTAGATTTATTTCAACTATAGGATAGTTTGAGTATAAAACTGATATATTGCTTTATTATCCATCCATCCAACCTAGTTTAAAACCTCGCAGCCAGAAAGCATTAAGAAACTCATTAGAAACAAAGTTTAGGGAAATAAGAGATGAATGAAGACTTTGCACTGAATATGAACTATTCAGACAATTAACATGAATGAATGAATGAATGAATGAATGATGATGAATGAATGAATGAATGAATGAATGAATGAATTCTCCTACTCTCTGATTGTCTCAGCCGAGTCTCTGACTCCAATCATAATTGTAGTCAAAGATGGGTCCAACAAGAATGTTCACTCCGTTCCTCTCAGTGGCGTATTTCTTCACCAGAGCTTTCTGAAAGTAAGTCCAGATTCCTGAGTGGGAGTGGGAGTGTGGGGAGAGAGAAGGACGTGGCAGACGTGGGAGTGAATGGTGGAAATGATTATTAAAAACATTGTTAAAACGTCTGAAACTAAAATGAGGAATGTATCAGGATTTCATGAAGTGAGAACTTACTCTTAAATGCAGGATACATGGGCACGGTGTTGGTGATGAGGATAGCATCTTCTTTTCTCTTCAGGTTTGAGGAAAGCTCTGTGAACACACACAAGATATTCCAACTGATCCCACTGATGATTTTCTGTCCAAATCACAATTATTCATGACTTTAAACCCTAATAAGACCAAGTGAAGTGAGTGGCTGCAATGTGACTAACTATGGAAATGTCTCTCAGGGGTTATGATTACTTTAGCAGTGTGTGGTGGTGTCCACAGAGGTTGAGTGTGTTTTTGGAAGCCTGCAGTGGATATTCACTTACGCGGCGGGTACAGGAAGGCATATGTGACATGTTTCTCTGCTCTGTAGTTGGAACACGACTGGCTGAAGACCGGTGGGACTCTGGCGTCCGGTCTCGCACAGTTGGACAGAGACTCAGGCAGAGGAGACAGCTCTACCTGGATGGACAAAGAAAATGTTACCCCACTTTTACCACTAGGGGGTGCAAGAAGCAAGAGGTTTGCTTGGATCTCTTTAGTGTTTCACAGAAAGACTTTTGAGTTAGTACATGCAAAGAGTGTGTCTTTGACCGTCCGAAAGGAGGGGTCAGGCTGGGCGGTACCTGTCTGCTGACGGTGTAGGATGTCCAGAGGGGCATGAACAGGGTTGCACTGTAGCTGCTGATGTAGTCGCTGTGACGTAGGATGGTGTATTTATCATGGAAGAGGACAGCAGGTCGGCCGTACGGCAGGTACCTGGTGTCTGAGGGACGGAGCACACAGAGGAACACGGCACAGAGAGGCACCAATGTAACAAGGTCCATTTATACGGGTTAGACTGCAGCATGGAGGCTGAATCCTGCTGACAGCAGTCTGACTGAGGCAAACATTTGGCTCTATGAGCAAACACTTCATTTCACATGTCAGATATAAGTGAGAGTTAATAGATAAAAAAAATCCACCCTGAACTTTGTTACAATCATGACCATAAATGTTAATGGGTCTTTTCTGGAATTAATTTGTATGGAAGTCCCTTTTTGCCATGGAAGAAAAGAAAAAGTTATACAGTGATATTCTGGATGCATTCACACGAGCTCTGTTCAGTCTGCTTTAGTCTAACTCTGGTTCAGTTGTTTAGAAAGTCTGGTTCGTTTGGGGAGGTGAGAACACATTATCAAACTAAGAAACAAACTCTGGTCCGCCTACAATCCTCGTTCTCGGTTCAGTTGATGGGAACTCTTGTGTTTGTTAGAATTCATATGTGAATGCTAAGTTGACCAAAGAACACTCCAAAGACAGGAAGTGGACTATAGCGTGGGGCATTCTGGGTAAATACAACCAAAACAAACATGCAAGTCGACCAGCAGAAATGGCTCATGGTCTTTTATCAACCACTGTAATCTGATGCCAATCCATTGTGTTTGCAATTTTTGAAGAAAGAAGATGCACTCAGTTATCCAACAGGTTTGGTTTGTTTCGCTCAGTGCAGTGTGAAAGGGAACCACAGCAGCTAAAAATGGAACAAATGTTGCAACTGTGCTCCCCAATGGAACAAAGTCTACCAGACTGCCAGGTGTGAACATGCCCTCAGAGTCATGATTATGAAATACTACAGAAACAGTGTGACTTTTCTCATAATTACTGCTTTTGTTATTGCAAATGTCACTTTCAACTTTTGAACTTTTATTTTTTTCTCATGGCAGCTTGGCTTCCATACATTTGACACACCAACAGAAATAAATGAATTATTATGAAGTGGAGGGAAAATGATACATGATTCTCAAAATATTTATTTATTTATTTTTTAAATCTTAGATGTTGCTGACAATTATTTTTGGACTGTACAATTGTAAGATAATACTGGACAGGAATATTGAAAGGATCTTTATTGTAAAAATACCTTTTAAATTCACCACCTTTATTCCAGCTAACAAAATTTCTACCTGACAATGCAAAATATCTGTATGAGATATTAATTACAGTTTGTAAAAAAAATCTGTCACCAGACGCTGGCTCCACCCTGAACCTCCCACTGTAGTAAACAGACAGAGTGTGATAATGAAATCTATCAGATGGAAAGATTTACATTCTCAATCCATCTTCAGCTGAATGGATGTCCTATGTTAACCAAACACAACATGCACGAATATTGGATTGATAAGAATTAATTAAAAGAGACGATTCATCTTTCAGGAAGTGTCTATGTGCTGTATAATTTCTTATATAAAAGTAATGTCTTTTCAAAATACTGTAATAATGTATTGTTTCCTCTTTGTGTTCTGTTTTCATTTAGTTTTGTTTTGTTGTTGTAAATGTTAAAGAGAAGGAATTTTGTAATCGATCAGACTGGAACTGGAACTGTGACCTTGAGGTAGAATCAAACTTTTGTAATCTCAATGCTTCAAAAGTAAAGAATATTAATAAAAAAAAAACATAAATGTGCTCTCTATAAATCTCGTCTTTATGGAAGAAGGGCAGTTTGATATGTGGTGGACACAACAATCATATTAAAAAAGTGTTTCTGTCAGATTAAACCAAACTGAACGTTTTGGTCTACAACTGACCCTCGCCTATTCATAGATTGACATGAGTGAATTTTTCTGTGAAATGTTGTTAAATTATTTGTGGAACATCCACCCATTCAGTGATGTTTTTTGTAAAGCATATCTAAAATATTTGAAAGTAAGTGCAGCTCAGGCAGCTGAACTAGCCAATCCTGGAGCCCCATTCATTTTTCTGGGTGGTGATTGGCTGTACCCCAAGCAGCAAAAACACAGTCCCAAGATGGCTTCCACTGCATGCATTAATGCACATTAAGGAATACTTGGTGTTTGAACTTTTAAAATAAGCATTTTTAAATTCAACTGAGAATCTGGGAAAAAACTTGAACATGTTTGTACAGAGGCTCTCCATCCAATCAAAGAACAGGCAAAACCTCAGACTATAGAGTGTGAAAACTGGTAGACAGAAAATAACTGACCTGCAGCCAAGAGAGCTTTGCAAAGTATTGTCTAAATTCAGGGGCAGGCCTCCCTTTTAGATTTTTATTTGTTAAAGAAAACCCTGGAACTGTGAATCATTCTCCTTTCCTTTCACTTCACTGCTATATTCTACTTTGTGTTGGTGTGTCATATAAACTCCTATTAAAATGCATCGTAGCTGCAGCCTGTTTTTTAGTGTGGTGAAATGTAAAAAAGTTCAAGAAGTGCATTCACTGTTTTGACATATTGTATTTGCAAATCTCATGACAAACTGACCATCAATAGCTTGCCTCAATCGCCGGTTTAGCTCCTCCACTTTGTTCTGTAAGAGACAGAGCCAGAGTGACTCCAGGTTATAGCCTCGTACAAGGGTCACTTTCAAACCTCTCTGGCCCCTACTTTTTACACGCAACTGCAAAAGATTGGAGATTGAAACAATCTCTTGCCAGAGATCTACAGGGAATAAGAAGTGCATCAGAGTTATCACAGTTACTGTAATGTCTCGACATGACTAAATGCTAAAAGTTAATAAAATGTTCTGAAACATTCTTATTTTAAGTGTGTGCACTTAGCTATTCGCTATTTTTGCTTCCAAACAAACTGGTTTGTTTTTCAGTTGAAGTTTATAAAAAGTTAGGAAATTATTTGCCAAGTTCTCCTTTTTTCCAGGCCAAAACGCAAGCATCCTAACAGAGTGTGAAGACTTTTCCATTGTGTTTGTATTATCACACAGCCTTCAAATCTCTCATGCTGTATCAGAAGGTTTTCAGTCTGCTTGCGCTGGTCCTCCACTGTACCTGTGGAATTCAGTAAAGCTAAAACCAGGCATTCCTCTCAGCAGTCTAACAGGGCTGACCTTTTCATCGCAGTTGCAGCCCAAGTCATTTGTTGCCGTAACGTGGCTGGAGGCCGTTGGCCTGGACACCTCCTCTGGCATGGTGGGTCTAAAAGTTGGACTTCTCAGCAGGTGGTTCAGACTGCCATGAGTTCCATTGTTTGGAGCCGGTTGTAGACCCAGGAGATCTGAGGTTGGGATAAATCAGAGATCGATTGATTGATTGATTGATTGATTGATTGATTGATTGATTGATTGATTGATTGATTGGCTTGATTGATTGATTGATTGATGTTAAAGCGTAAGGTGCCTGTTAATGAATGTACAACAATGTTGTCAGAAAGATGCCAGATTTAGCGAAATGCTAGTTTCCAGCTGAAGTCCCATTACACTAACAACACAAGGCATAAACATTCACACAGTTTTATACATAAAATAAAAAAACACAAACAAATAGTTTTTTCTGACTTTATATATAGTTTTAATTTAAGAAGCTAATTTAAAAAATATATTTACAAACTACGTCACAAAAATACCTAAATCTAAATGAGCTAAACACAGAGAAGGTTGAACACCAAGCTATACACATGATGATTTCATCTGGACATAATTCTGAGCACTATGACCTCTATAAGTCACAGGATTGCACTATAAGACCACCATGTTGTCCAATGTGTTCACACAGGATGTTCCACTCACTGTCAGACAATCTGGGGATTGCCTGTTACTTAGAGCCCTAACACATTCCCTGTAATACCTCCTTTAGATGTGACTACTCCTCACTGAACCATTCATGATGGAAGTTCTATGACTGTTTGTCTGAATGAAGCCTTCCAGTTGCAGGAATAGTTTCAAATCAAACACATGCGCTCAGTTTTGAACTCAAACAAATTCAGAAACGGGCCTTACCACACATGACGTTATACAGCTCAATGTTTTCAAAGGCTGGAACTTTGGTCTTGAATTTAAATGAAGGTCCATAGCCCAAGAAAATAGTCTGAAGTAGAAGGGTGAGACTGGTCATATGATCAAAAAGAATAAAGAAAGAAAATATGCCCTGCTTTTTTAATACTTTGTGCACCAGTAGGTTTTATTTTTATATAATTGTTGCTGTAGAAAATGTGTTCTACTTAATCGAAACTTTAGAATAATTTGTAATACATATGCTAACATTGTTGTTAACATTGTTCTGGCATAGCGTCTGTCTGCTGCTCATATAGTGGATGTAAGATGTGAAATACCTGCATGCTGTTGATCTTATTGTCATATCCATGGTCGCCTAAGAATCCACAGTGTTTCCTCCCCACTGGGACTTTCCTGAAGTCCAGTTTGGATGAGATCAGTATCACGTTATTGTTACAGTGGCTTTAAATTCTTCACAATCTGTGACCAAAGTTCTAGTGAAACATAACTCAGATCATTCAACTTACTCAGAACAAACGCGTAAAGTTTTTCAACTTTGACAGAAAGCGATTTACTCTAAAGAAAGAAATACTTCATTTATTAGTAACTTCCAGTTAAACACCCTAATGCATATCAGCTTAAGCATAGGTTTGCATTTCAAATTAGTAAAGCCACAAGCATGTAAAAAATGTAACTGAGTAACTGAAAGCATTTTATGCCGTGAGAACATTTGGGGTGTGCGTGTGTGTGTGTGTGTGTGTGTGTGGTGGGGGGTGCAAATGGTCTAAGACTCTGCTCACAGCCCTGGTGCCAACGATTAGCCCGTCTGTGGAAGGGAGCTACACAGAAACCATAAAGATTTCTTTATGGTTGTGCACTTCAGTGGGGGAAACCAACAGACAGAATGTCAACAACCAAGACCAGTAAAGGTAGCTGTGGTGCTGGCTTTACACCGTCTGCTGGGGTGGCTGGGTGCTGTGTGGAAACCTCCTACAGGTCAACATCATCAGACTCAGTTCAGCTCAGCTCTCCTCAGTTCACTTTACATAAGTTCAGTTTATTTTAGTTTACTTAGGGTTAGCGTAGTTTAGTTAACTTAATTCAGTTCGGTTTAGCTTAGCTTAGTTTATTTTGGTTTAGTTTAGGTAATTTGTCTTAGTTTAGCTTTGATTAGGCTGGCTTAGTTTGGCTTAGCAATGCTAATTTAGCATAGCTTAGTTTAGCTTAGTTTAGTTTAGCATAGCTTAGTGAACTTAATTCGGTTCAGTTTAGCTTTGCATAGCTTAATTTAGTTTAATCTATTTTAGTTTATCTTAAACTAGATTAATGTAATCTAGCCCTAAACTATTTTACCTTAGTGCATCATTAACATCAACTCAGCTTGTCCATTATTTCACATATTTGGGGCTTTCATTACTCCTACTGTTCATATGTGGAAGGCAGTCACAGCATGGTTTTTATTTATTTATTTAAGCAGCAGGTTGTTTAAGAAAAAAAGGTTGACTAATATTTGATATATATTTTACATAACTGACTTTAATATGGTACAGCAACCACTTAAAGAATTTAAGGTGAGGTGGTGTTTTGTTAAAAAAAATAAACCCATTATTTTGGAACCACAATTACTTTTGATTTGATGAATTTAACTTAGGTGACAAAAAGTTTGCACCCTGCAGTACATCATGTAAAACAATCTTCAGGACTATTGTTTTTGTGCATGTAAATTAAGACAATAGTAAAGTTAAGACTGAATATCAAGTGCAGCTGCTGCAGTAGTTCTGCCACCGTACCTCTCCACTTGCCACTTCCTCTCCACCAGCAGGTGGATGTCTTCAATACGCCGATTGTTGGCATAGTGCAGTCTCTTAGGCAGGTGCTGCTTCAGGTACGGCTTAAAGTGCTGCTCTGCTTTCTTACACTGTTGAAGAAATCATTTAGATGACGCATCATCACATGTCAAATCAAATTACATGCATTTCCACTTCCTCATTTCAGACCTTCATATTCTGAACAAATATTTTACTCACTGTTAGATTTGCAACAACAGCCTTGGGGTCATCTGAAAAAAGAAAACATATGATCACACAAGTTGTTGGAGTTTCTGAGAAATGGAGATGAGAAGAGTAAGTTTGAAATGTTGGCTTCATCTTTACATCCTTTCATTCTAAACTGCTTGGTTGGTTGAGAAGTCCATCATATGTTCTAAAAAGACCTTAAAGGGATACTTGTTTTTTTGTAAGGTATTATGTGGAAAAATACTGGCATTTTTCCTTTGAATACAGTTTGAGAAGTTATTTCTTGTGCCTTTATGATTTAGGCTCAGTGACGGCATGATGGGGGTAGGCCGACCCGAAGCTGCTGAGATAAATGGAACGAGACAAATCCGCTGAAAAATGGTACAATGTTTCTGCTGATGCCTGAATGTACAGTCAGAGATCAGGGCAGGACTATTTCCTTTAGTCCTTGCTCAGTCAGTGAGCCTGTTTGTTCCTCGGCTCCTCATTGCATCTGAAGCACATTGCAGGAAGAATTCAGAGAGTTGCTTTTCTTCATCACAGGTTCTTTAAGCATCATCATCATCAGCAGCAATTCAGATAAAACAAGATAGGAAAAGATTCCTAATCTATCAGTTACTTACAGCAATTCTTGTTTGGTTTTATTTCTTTAAAGCAGAGAGAACAGAACTTTTCACTCACATTTGAGGTTGCTGGGATATCTGGAGCGTATTCTGCCAAGAGACCCAGGGACGAGGATGATGTCATCAACAGTGGTCAAGTAGTTGCTGAGGAACTCTGTGCGATCACAGTGAGCCTCTTCCATACCTGAAACATCGCAGGAGGAGAAGGCAGGTGTGAAACTCTGAAGGATACAAACTTTTCAATGAGGGAAATCATCTAATTGGATTCTTGCTTTACATTTCTGGAAAAGTCTGTAGACTGGAGTTCATCCTACTCAGTCGATTCACTGACAGACTGATTCTCCTATTGGCTGGCCCACTTTATTCTACCGATTATTGTAAACTTCTGGAATTGTTGGATATCATCATCTGCAACAAACTTCTGACTGATGACGATCCGTTCTGGTCTTGAGTTCTTGGACGTGGCTCCAGTTTGTTGTCTTGTGTTTTTCCTACACAAGATTTATTAAGTTTCCACTGATTAATGGATTTATGGAGTTTCCACACCACAGATCCAAATTTTCAACCTTTGAGCCACTCTGTTACAACTTCAGCCATGTGACACTGAGCTCCATCATGCTGGAAAATCCACCGATCATGACTAAGTTGTTCCTTGGAAAACATTTTGTTCCCATTCTTTATATTCGTGGGCAGAAGTAGGAGGAAGCCTGCTGCTTTCTTGGAGACACAAACCCAATCCATGGCAGTTCATTTCTTCTTCTCTGGAGAAATGATTTTTCACTTCTCCAGAAATTAAAAATCATTTCTGGAGAAATGACCTCCCAATCAGATGGAAGATTGATCAGAAGATTGATCAGAGAGGACAACTTATCAGGAATTTAGTCAATGGCTTCTGATGTCCTACAGATTAGAATATAGAATAGAGTAGAATAGAATAGAAGTACTTTATTCATCCCAGCAGGGAAATTACTTCACAGTTACAGCATAGAGACAAGACACAATAACAACTACCACTGATTAGTAGTTGTAGATAAAATAAAAAATAAAATATAAAATGCTATAAATTGTAAAAATATAAAATGCTGTTAATATAAGAAGCAACTTAAGAGCAGTCCTTGCAAGATTCAAAAAATGCAGATATGAATATGTAAATATATGTACAGCAAGTGTGCCACAGTGTAGTTGTGCAAAATTGGACTGATTAGTGCAGAACAATGATTTAGCTTTTATTGTACAGTGAGATGGCATGTGGCAGGAAGAATTTCCTGTATCTGTCCCTACGACAGCGGAGCTGGAGCAGCCTATGTGAGAAGGTGCTCCGCTGTCTGTCCACTATGTGGTGGAGAGGGTGCTGTTTATTGTCCATAATAGACAAAACTCCGTGAGTTAGCATCTTTTTTATTAATCTCTACAATGTGAATCTCAACTTGGTGCACTTGATGATCCAGAAAGCTGTTACTTTGTCTGTAATATTCCCAGTTCCCTGAAAGCGACCACGATGAACATCGTCAGGTCAGCTGCTGGTCCCTGCTTGGCTATAAATGCCAAGCAGGCATCTCAAATAGATGTTTTTCAGTTGATCACATTAGAAGCTCTTTAGCTAAAGTCATAAATGAAAAGATGAACAATCAGAATTTCAGATGAGGGTTTGGACTCAGAGCCAGGGTCTGTACCGTGGTCTCCCACCAGGATGATGTTGACACATCGGTGCAGGTTCATCTGCTTGAGTCCGTCCATCAGCTGGCCCACAATCCGATCAACCGCAATCAGAGTATTGTTAAGCTGGAAGAGGATAAAGGAAGCCGTGAGCGACCAAACCCACTCAGGCTCAGAATCTCCTGGAACAAACGTACTCACGTCTGCACTCTTTGGGCCCATTACGTGTGTATGAGCGTCTGGTTCCTCAGAGTGCATGGCATAAACATAGGGCCTGAAACAGAATACAGGTGAAATGGGTGTTAGCTGAACCTGTGGTGTCCAATGCAAAGTTAATACTATTAGCTTAGAAGGGAATCTAATCCTGAGCAGAAGATCGGCTATGTGTCAGATATGCTAATTTTCAAATGTTGATTTCATTCATCAAAGGGAAAAAAACTTCTCCAAACCAACCGGGCTCTATGTGAAGAAGTTATTGAAAATTAAATTAACTGGTCAATAACAAGTCAGTAACTACAAAAATGATTTATGTTTTTGTTTAATTTCACCAAACCCTTAGCCCAGGCCTGATTACGGCCAAATCTAAAGAAACAATAAATTACTTATGTAGAACTCATGATATCACCGAAAGAAATTCAAGAACAGTTGGGAAACAAAGTCACAAAGAAAAACAACCAAATGAGAGATTTGGAGTGGCCTAGTAAAAGTCTGGACTTCAATTCTACTAGGAGATGTGTAGGAATAGGTTGACTGATGATCCGTAACACCTGAGAGAGACTGAAAAGCAAAGACAGGTCAAAAATCCAAACTAGGTTTATTTCAGTGAGAGGAAAGTACGACCAGAGACAACATATGTGTGAATGTGTGATCACCTCTCTCCTTCAGGAAGATGGAGCCACTGCAGCAAAGTCAGGATCCTCCTCTCCAAAGGAATGGCCCTACAAACAGAAACACCTTCTGCTGTTAAGCCTCCACATTCTGATATTAATACTAAAGCTATGAGGGGGCAACATTTAGGACAAACAAAACATTTTTTAATAATTACATTTTACATCATTTTCAACTTTGCAGGAAAAAAAAATCCTGATCCCAATAAAAGTTCACACTTTTTCTGATGTTTGTTCAAGAGAAGGGATGAATTCACTCAGCTATGAATGTAAAACTCAGTGGTGACGTGTTTATGTGTGAACTTACACAGGCCAGAAGAAGTTGGCAGCTTTCAGTCCCTGTTTGAGGGCAGTGATCCAGATCTGAACGAAGAGACTCTCCGTTAATTATTATTATTATTATTACTTTTTCTGTAAGAGCGTTTTTTTTTCAATTTTCAGCAAAAAGCTGAAAATTAGAAACAGAATTATAATACCAAGCTGAAAACCTGAGAAACATCCAAGCTTTAAGTTTACGACATTTATTGAGTGGAGAAAACAAACAAATTTCATATAACAAAGTAACAAAAACATTTCTTTTGTTTGTTTGTTTAATCTCATCAGCAACTTCTAATTACTAATCCACAACTTTCTGTTTCCCT
This sequence comes from Xiphophorus couchianus, assembly GCF_001444195.1. Classification (NCBI taxonomy): domain Eukaryota; kingdom Metazoa; phylum Chordata; class Actinopteri; order Cyprinodontiformes; family Poeciliidae; genus Xiphophorus; species Xiphophorus couchianus. The sequence continues at coordinate 21,646,564 of NC_040232.1, forward strand.
GGGGAGTAAATATGATGTAACACGGAGCAGAGGCCTATTTGTTTTGGCTGCTGATGGGGAACCATAAATCCAGCGCACAGGATGACCACTGCTACAGAACAGTAGCAATGTGTTACCATAACAACCATTAATTGCCATCTGCTATCTTTACACATCTTTACAAATGTGATGATGTGTTGTTGTTAGAGGCCCAGACAAAAATGCTGGGCCTCTGCAGGGACTTACTGGTTGTCCTCCCCACCAGCGGTGGTTCAGCTTTTCTTTGGTCATCAGGGTGAATGTTGCATTAAATATTGAGTCATACATGGAGTTTTCAACGATGCCATGAGACTCTGGATAGAGACCCTTAAATGAAACAATTGGTCATATATGAGTCATACCAGCTGTTTTATTTACTTATTTAAAAACCAACTAAGTATTAATATAGGCATGATGTGCAGATATTAATATTTGTAAAGATGAACTGAAATCATACTCACTGTTGACATTGTATAGAGGTTAGGGAAGGTTTTGGAAGGATAAACAGGCCTCATGTAAGGAGCTTGGGTTCCACATTTTCCTAAACAATAACAATTTTTAAATTTTCTGATTTAATAGACAGTCAGCCATGAATTTAACACAATGTACACAACACAAAATTCTGTTTAAAGGTAACTGTTTTTATACAATCTAGAATAATTATTAGTAGGAATTGGTTGTTAATTAAAATACAAAAAAAGGAATAGATACATAAATAAAATGCAGGGAACTGACAGATTTTTTTTGTTTTTTTTTTTTGTAGAAAGCAGGTAATCTAGTCTCCCAGTAAATTTCCCAGCATCAATAAAGGGAAGAGTCTTGCACTGCACAATCATAACAAAGATCAGCTGATTCAGCTAAGAGGGATTTGGTTGTGCTGACAATATCATCCCTGCTTCATAATATAGAAGGAAATCATTGTTTCTGTGTTGCATGCTTCATTTTGAAGATGTTAATTGAAGCTAATAAAAAAGATGCTGACTCACGGATTTTTAAGATGTTGGGTATGATGGAGTTCCCCCTCTTCACGTAAGACGCACTGAACCCATCGAGAGACAGTACGATGAGAGGTGGACGAGCAAACCTGCACATGGACCAACATGGAATGTGAAGGGCAAAACTTCGTCAGGCTATTGTAATCTCATTCCTTTCTTCAACACTGCGAAGGTTTCAAGTATTAACATACCCAGCAGGACACTCTGGGCTCTTGATTGCCTCACATTTACCCTGCAACCAGGAAGTGTCTCCTGAAGGGATCCAAACGGGAGGTGAAACGAGGCAGCAGCCACATTCCAGAAAGCCGAAACATTCCTCAACTTTAATAAGATAAGCAACTATTGCAGGGAACAGGTATTTGTCCCATCAAACACTTTTTAAACCCTTTTTCCCAAATAAATATTTCTTATTAGAAAGAAGTAACCTGAGTAAGTACAAAATCAAATTCAAAGCCACTTCATTTGACTTGTTCTTCATGATTTCAGTAAGTGACACCAATATTTAACAAGCTTTCAACTTTCTTTAAGGAGAAATGGGTCCAATCAAGTTGTTAAATCAAGAATGAACTGTAATTGATTACATTTGTGTAAAGCTGAGTAGGTTTTACAAACCACACCCAGGTCTGATCAGTCCAGTAGAACCAAGAATTCCCTTCAACAGATCATGCCTAACAACATCAATCCATCCATCCATTTTCTGTTCACCCTTTGTCCCTAATGGGGTCGGGAGGGTTACTGGTGCCTATCTCCAGCTACGTTCCGGGCGAGAGGCGGGGTTCACCCTGGACAGGTCGCCAGTCTGTCGCAGCCTAACAACATGAAGTAGGCAATAAGATCTCTAACAACAACACATCATGCCCTGATCAAAAAAGTTCAAAAACAGAAGAGAAACAAATTCTCTGGCATCCATCAGTCTGGAATTGGTGATGAAGCCATTTCTGAGGTTTTGGGATTCCAGAGAACCACAAGGAGTCATATCTGATATAGATAACATATTTATAACAACTGAACTTAACATATCTATTGATTGTGCTATGAAATAGCTCTGTGTGTTTGGAAAACACATAATATTGCCCCTTTAAGAAATATCTAACATCAGCCGATACCGATGTTGATATTGATAATGACACTGATGCCGATATATCGCACATCCTGATCACAGACTTGACAGCAGCTGCTGCCAAGAGAGGCTGAGGGGGTAATGACTTTTTCAGAAAGGCTGTTTGGTGCAGTTTTCTCTGACAAAGTCTAATCATCATCTAAAAACATTTTTTGTTGTTTTTTTAGGTAAGGTGGACGCTCCAAACCTCTGCACAGCTTCCTGTAGTTGGTGCAGCAGTCTCCCCTGGCGAGGCAGTCATCAGAGCAGTGGCAGGCGTGCTGTTCATTCCGGGTCTCGCCGCATCGATCCTTGCTGCATTCATAACCTCCCTCTGTACACAATGAGGAACAGGAAGCAAGAAGGGAAAACTGCTGACTCAACGATCCTTATGGAGTTCTAACTAATCTTAGAGATTATCGTGAAAAGCATGACATCACGGTGACAGTGGGTGACGGCGGTGAGGCTGGGCAGTGGGCAGGCAGCCGGGGGTCTATGGTGACTTTTGTGGCTTAAACAGTTTTCCTTTTCAACAGAGTTTTTATTTGGGATGTGACACTGTCAGGGAAAATTGCCTCATGGCTTTAAGGCACATTCAGGATTAAAGTGGCCAATAAGCAGTGAGCCAAAGACCACCAGGCTGAAGGAGGGAGCATAAAATCAGACCACCAGTGCTGGAAGTAGCAGGGGGGAAATGTTGACACTGCAGAGGGAGAGAGAGAAAAAACAGCAAACCTGTTTCAGCATCATTAAGTGCAGCTCAGTCTTCCAGCTCATGCAGCTGAACCATCAGCTTGATAGTTTTCTGTTATTTCTCTAATGAATAATTCTTTCATGTTAAAAACTATTTAGAGATCACATCTATGCTGAACAAATCTTTCTCTTTCAAACCCTGTTTCATTTGTTGCTGCCTTTATGCACTGCTTCATGAAAATCATGGTCTTTCAATAATGGAAATGTTTCGATCAGAAATGCTGTAAGTCCTGCTTCAAACGGACGACTGACGAAACAAAAGGGCCTCCGGTTTTTATGCACGTAAATAAAATGGTGCAGTATTGGAAGATCAAGATGAAAAGCAGCTACATGCTTTAATAAAGGCTTACATGAAAACTAAAATGGATTTTAATGATCGGCTCTGCTGAGTGGAGGCTGTATGGTGCAAGTATCAGTACTTTCTGTACAATTTGCATATTTTCTCTGATCATATGTGAGTTTTCTGTCGGTGCTCTGGTTCCTCCCACAGTATAAAGACATGAGTGCTGATAAACTACGCTCTTTAATTGCCCTTTTGCCAGTATGAATGTTTTTTCAGTGTCTCCATGTTTCCCTGGCAACCTTTCCCAGGTGAGCCTCACCTCTTACCTCATGACCTGGAGGCAGGAACCAGATTACCTGACCTGGCAGGGATAAGCAGACATAAACTGTGGCTGGATGATCTCAGCTGTGGTTTCAGAATCATCTCCTATCTGTTGCAACCATCTCATATGGTAGAAGCCAGACCTAGCTGGGTGTTGCTCAGAAGTAATTGGCAGCAGACCACCTTTGTTGATTGACTGGTGGATTTACATCACTGACAACGTCTCAACTAACGTTTTCAATCTGCAATAAGAACCATAGCTGTTGGTGAGACAGTGAACTGAAAATAGATAATTCCATGGTCAAACTTTAAGGTTCAAACCTTTTTAGACAGCCTTCAGCATCAACTGGACTGGGCAACTCGCAAGACCAGAATATACAGAGAGATTTCAGAGAAACTGGCCACTCAACGCAACACACACACAAATGACATCATCGAAGCATCAACTGTAGCTCCTGTACACTCATGGTACGTATTTCCACATCCCCCCACATTCCTGTCCATGTTCACCCCCACATAGTGAGGAACACATTACCAGTGGAGACACACCCAATGTGGCTATAATAAAACCAGACATTAACTGGTGAGACTTCACAATGAAAAGATGCTTTATGTAGCTAATACTTCTGTTAACTCTACTTTTTTACAAAGTACTCTAGCATCCAGGATAACTTTCTACTGGAAAACAACTCCTCTTTCCGTGTAAACTAGAAACTTTGAATACCAGGTGATGAGGACAGACTGTGATCTGACCTGGATCACTGAGGAGCTGCTGCGGCTCTGCAAGTCCCAGCAGAGAGATGAGAGGAACAATGCAGGAGTGATACGGTCTTGAGGTGTCACAGGTTAGCATGAAGGCATGTTTGTGTTGCCTTACCTGTCCGGAGGCAGAGCTGGTTGAAGTCAGAGCAGCAGCTGCGGTAGGCTTTACACAGGTTGTCACAGCGACAGTTTGGGGCCTCGGCCTCCACAAGCTCATAGCATCTGTTCCTGCAGGAGCCGGAGGTCGGCACGTAGACTGGCAAGGAGCGAGCTGCCGACAGGAGAAACAGAGCTTCAGGAAGAATATCTAAACCTCAGGTCGTCTTCGTCATCCACGGCTTACACGGATATAATCGAGATGAAATAAGGTGCATCTGGTAGAACATCAAGCCCTGTCACATTTGTGAAGTGTCATTTTTTATGCTCCTGTTTCATACAGTGTTTGTTTGTTGGAATAAAAGCTGTAAACTTTTACAGTGTTCTACTGCATCAAGGATTGGTTGGCAACATTTGCTCTGATGACACTGTTCCATCCTTTATCCATACTTACTGATCATATCAGGGTTGTTCAATTCTCCAACCTTCAGTGTGACCCCTTGACCTCTCCAAGTGGTCAAATACTTATGTCAACAGCTTCAGCTGCAGAGGTGTACAGTGCTGTTATTGGCTGCTGATATAATGACAGAAGCCACACTGATGCACAGTTTATTACATGAAGAACCAATGATGAGGTTTAAGGTCAGGTCTGTGGAGAAAGCTCCAGTTTTCAGGAGTTTTCTAGTTCTAGTTCTGAAGTTTGGATGCTTTATCAGCTGATATTTTGCTGAAAACTCAAGCAACATTTTTACAGTTTTTCCTTGTTTTATTATATCAAAGCCTTATTCCAAAATGTGCTAAATGAATCTCTTTCCTCAAAAGCTTGAAGAGAAAAATACTGTAAACTGATGTGAATAAGCTCATTGAGGTAAGATGCTACGCTAAAGCTACAACTTAGCTTCTCGTCTATCCTTTGAAGTCTTTACATTGAGGCCTGGTGTGTTGCTTTTAGAACTTTCTGTTCTTTTCAGGTGATTTATGGAGGTCGACCTGTGTGTGCCTATTAACACTGAACTATACTTAATAATTATTAATGATTTAACAATTGTGCAGTTCCACTTTACCAGAGGGCCAGGTTGCTTTGGATTGCTCTAATGAATTAAATCTTCATTTGAAAGCTATATTTGAGATTTGCTCAGGTTATCTTGTCTTGATGATCTTAAACATGAAATCTGAAAGCAGGTAAATACTTTTTCACACTGTTGTGTTTGCTAGGTCATGTATTTTATTATTTTCTGATAGTAAGTTGTGACAATGATTATGTTAGATGTACAATAAACACATGCTGAGGTGAAAACTGATAAAAGAAACAGAAGTTAGAGCAGAAGTGGGCAGTGTGTTTGGTTGGGGGATCGTGGAAATAAAATCTGTCTTGGTTTGAGAGTGGACAGACTTGGAGGAATAAGGGGTGGAGAATGAACTCCAATGCTCTCCTTATGGTGTCTGTAGGCCGATCAGCATCATACACTCTGTCTCTGTGAGGAAACATGAGTCGACCAATCACAGCCTCCCCCGGCTCACAGAGATCTGTTGTAAACTCCCCGCCGTGCTCCACTCCCTCGCTTCGTTTGCACTGGCACACACGTCTCGTCCTGAAGTCAGCCAACTGTGTATGAGAAATTTGTCCGTCTAACCGCATGTTGCTTGCATTTTCAGGACCCATCTAATGAAAACTGCCAGGGTTGTCGTGGTAACTGATGTTTGTGTGTCTCAAGTGAAAATATATCACTTTCTGAGAATGAGAACTGTTCACGCTCTCATTCTAACCAGGAAGATAGAACACACCACCCCAGTTCTAAAGTCCTTCTATTGAGAGAATAGAGAAGATTATAAACCACAGAACAGCTTTACATCACAACACATTAAAGGTCTGATGTTGATCAACCTTCCTCTGCATCTCCAGAACCAGAACCAGAACCAGAGTTCAGTTTTTATGCTTCTGTTTCAGCTCAGTAACTTAGTGCTGAAACACAAAGTTACTTTTTAAATCAAGGCTAAAAGCCCACCTGATTAAAGCTGCTATTCATTAATAATAACTGTATTGACTGATATATTTGGTGTATACTTGCTTGATGATTGTGATGAAGGCATTAGACAAAATGTAATGTTTATTACTTGCTTAATAATTGGTTACAGTTTTATGTAGAGCACTTTGAATGGCCTTGTTTCTGAAATGTGCTATACAGAACTTGACTTAACTTCCTTAAACATAATATTTCAAAAAATTAATATTTGTATATTTGTATATTCATATATATATATATATATATATATATATATATAATGTTGATCCAACATTCAAACTAAAAAAAGCTTGTTTCAGAAAGCAGCAGCTGTGACGTTTTAAGATTACAATCAGCTCCAACTTTACTTACATAAATTAATCAAATTAACCATTAAGCAGCACAGTGTGTAGATAATGTTGCAGAATGTCCTTCAACCTCATCTTAACACAAAATAATACAAAGAAAACATAAGTTCTCTGTCTGAAACATGTTCATGTTGCGTTTGATTCCTGTTGAAAGAAGCTGCAGAAATCTGAAGGGAATCTTGTTGTTTTTACTTCATGTGGGTTTTCTGCTGCACAGCTCTTCACATGTCCAATAGCTGCTAGAACATCATTTCCCAGCAGGCTGAGCACCACCTGCTCAGCCTCTGTGCTATTCTCAGTTCATGCTTTCAAACCACAAACTTGATTTCTATCATTTCTGACATGATCAAGCCAAAGGAATAATCCTCCACCTCAGGTTTCATGGACATTTTTCCTTCACACACGAAGGATTACCGACTGAGATTTTTGTGTTTTTATAGCTACATAGAAAACCATGTTAGTTTTAGCCTATTGCCACCAAACTTAGACACAGCAGGGAGCCTCTCTGCCTGGCTAGTGCCAGCTTTTCATTGCACGTCTTCAGTCCAAGCTGAAACCAGCAGAAATATGATTAGATGTTATTTTTAATGTATTTATTCATTTTTCAGAAGAATAGTATGTCAACACAATACTATGGTATTAGAGCACTTCTAATTTTGAGGGACTTGAAAACCGCCTACATAAAACATACAAACTAATAATTCTTGCATCTTATTTTCTTACGTGGTCATTCATGTAAGTCGTACATATAAATAATAATGATAATAATAATTTTGGGGGAGCAGTGTAGGTCCCTTAGGTTTTGGCCCTCTGTGGCCCCAGAGTCAATGTTGTGTCTCCGTTTCTTGTTCACCTGCACCTCCACATTGAGACTGAAGGTCCCTACGGCAACCCTTTAACAACTTGAACTTCAGACAGCCTCTACTTTCACTTCTCACCATGTACACACACACTCCTATGCGCACACACCTACAACCACATTATTACGTCCACTGTCTGTATCAGCTTATCCTCAAGGCGACACCTTGCTGCCTGTCGTTACTGTAATTCTTTATAGCCTGTTATGCAGCAGTGATATTTTTGTTTTCATCTTTAATGGAGCAAATCTGGACTGACACTGCTGAGCAACCAGACCCACCATGTTGATCTTCTGGGTTCTTCAGTATTGTCATTTGAGACTATTAGTTTTAATTCAGTTTCTGAGAATGAACAATGCGCTAAAGGTCATAAAGCATCTCAGTTAAAGACTGGACTTTAACTAGGTCACTTAGAAACTTTCTTTTATTTGTGTTTTGATGAATTCATAGGTGGACTTGATGTTGTACTTTGGATAACTGTTCTGCAGCACAACCCTACTGTGCATAAGTTTAAAGTCATGAATGGAGAAATATCAAAATTTATGTTTTCATTCATCTGGAACCAGAAAGTAATTCGGTTTCACTATCTACCTCCATGTTTTACTCTTTTCCTTTAATAAAATCACCATTCAAAAATTGCATTTGTTCTCTCTGGTTATGTTTGTCTGGTACTAACATCTCCATATGATTTGAACTGGGCCCAAGACTTTGAATATGTGCTTTGCATTGTACTTTATATCAAAGTCATAGGCAAATTGTTTAAAAATCTTGGGATTTTGATGAATATAAACAATATTCAAGAATTGAAAATTAGGAAGTTATCTGCATTTTGGGGGAACAACTTGAAGCAATTGCTATTATGCATTAATACATCAATACTACTACTTGCTAATGTATTATAGAATTAGTATGATATGGTAATAATAGTATATATAATTTGTCTGTTGTAGAAATATGACCATAAAACAGCCCAGGAGCCCACATCCTTGTAAATGCGACTCTTGATCTGAAACATTAAAATCTTTAAGGGGGTGAATACTTTTTCACAGCTGTATATGAAAATATACAGAAGATCAGCTCAATTAGGGCTTTTTAAGAGCTGAGGCTGTTTTATTAACAGCTATGATTAAAAACTGTCCCTGTGTTGTCATCTCATGCTGATGTCCTCCTTTCCTTCATCGTAATGATGGGGCCCACAGCCACATGCAGCTCATTAACAGGCAGCAGGAAGGAAACTTTTCAATGACATGATCCCTGAGGAGAATCCGTTCTATACACACAGACACACACACACACACACACACACACGGAGCTCAAGGCCAGAGTCACAGTGTACTCACTCTCCATCCTGGCTGCGGTCCCGTCCTCTCCTGAGCGCTTGGGCCGCCCGGAGACAAAGCCCCAACACAGGTCCGAGCTGCACAGCACCGACAGCATCCACACACACTGAGGAAACAGCAACCAGCCTGGCATTACAACACACTCTCACACTTCAGCTGTTTAACTTCTAACTGCAAGGCAAAATGCAAGCTGACTGCTCCCGCTGCAGGAGGCTGCTCCTGCACCCCTTCAGACCCCACACACACCCCGGACAGTAGGGACCACCCACATGCAAGAAGCTTGCAACTGACACACACACATCCAGATTGGTTCTGCAGCTGGAAATGAGAAAGCAGAGTAAATATGCCAAACCCAGGCAGAGCAAAGCAGCAGCATGTCTTACCGTACCAGTTTCTGCAGCAACATGCTTCCCCTGACAGCAGTCCTGAGCTGAGGGTCTGAGACACTTCAGGAGCCAAGGACCACTGAGGAGGAGGGCACTTAAATAGAACCGGAGGGAGGGGCCGGAGGAGCGGACCAGGATCCTATTGGTTTGGGTGTGAAGGAGGGGCTCCTGGCTGAGCTGGAGGTTATGGGGGGAATGGGGTGCCAATGGGCCCCATCCTTGATTATACGCTTCTATGTAAAATGGTTCATGTCCCACTGATTTCACACTGTCAGAATTTTACATTTTTTACATTATAAGCCAGAACAACTCAGGGAACAGCAAACCTGCAAAGTGGAAGAAATCTGTTGAAAATGTGAAAGTGTGAGTTTGCGTTGAGCTCCACTGAGTCCAGAACCAGTAAAACAGTAAAGCAGCTGTCTGCAGGTCTGAGGGACAGTCTCTACCAAACAGCTCAGGCTGTCAAATATGATGGACAGCTTCTGGAAACCAGGCTCTCTGTTAAATTTAGGCCTGGCCCACAGTGTCCAAGTTTACGCATGGTAAACACCTTGGAGAAGTGGTTTGCTATGTTTTCTCCTTTTGCAAAAGACTTGATTGAAAACTAAAACTTTGTCTGTGGTTCTCTTTTTATGAAGGTTGAGAAAATACCTATCATCTTGGTGCCGTGACCCAGATCTCACCATACCCGTTCGTTGACAGACGAAGAACGACGCGCTGAAAACCGTGCACAGCCAGAGTTAACAGGACTTGGAAACATAGTCCCAGGAAATAACTTCTTCGCTGGGCCAGAGCCCTATGTCCGACTATGTCTGCCAACAGCCGATTGACGAGATCCGACTGGACAAGATGAACCGACAGAAACGTGAGTTGAAAAAGCACTATTAATTGGGTTAAAGACCCTAAAATTATGGGAAACAAATAGGTATTTTTACTCTTTTTTCACCTTTAAGTCAAGAAAGTAACTATCTAAAGGCAGATAGTAGGTATTTTTACTCTTTTTTTCACCTTTAGTAGAAAGAAAGTAACTATCTAAAGGCAGATAGTACGTGTTTTTACTCTTTTTTTCACCTTTTGCTTTTTTCATCTTATATATATTAGGTTTTCAGAATATAACACACATAAATCTGAGTATGAAGCACACACACACATATATATATATACACATACACATTTTAATCCAAGACACAAATTTATCACCAAACCCAAACTCCTCACATACAGTCAGGATGTAGGGCCACTCCAGTTGGTCAAATGCCTTTTCAGCATCAAGGCAAAGAGCCGCTCCCTTAAACCTACTGTCATATTTATGATACATAATGTTCATTAACCGTCTAATATTAAAAAATGAGAACCTATTAGGAACAAAGCCCGTTTGGTCAAGGTGTACAATAGAGGAAATATGTTTATTTAGTCTATTTGCCAGTACTTTAGCGAAGATTTTAATGTCAGAATTCAATAATGAAATAGGGCGGTATGATGAAAGCTCCGTCTCCTCCCTGCCTTCTTTACTTATTAAAGTTATATTGGCTTTATACATGGTAGGGTGAAATTTACCTGAATCAAAAGAATGAGTAAACATCCTCCGAAGGAGAGGAGCAATCCTCTTGGCATATCTTTTATAGAGTTCAGTACCAAAACCATCAGGCCCTGGGGCTTTGGCCTTGGGGAATGCTTTAATTACATGAAGGATCTCTTTCACAGTGATGTCTGCATTAAGAGCCTCACGAGCGCCTTCACTCATCTTAGGGAGATTTAGATCTTTGAGCCAGTTTGAGATATTTCCTTTTGCCTTAGACATGTATAGTCATTCATAATATTCTTTAATTATGAATAAAGGAATCATTTATACCTTTTGGATCAGTTATAATTTTTCCTGCCCTGGACTTAATTTTATGTATTGCCCTGTTGGCCTGCAAGCCCCGCAGTTGACGGGCCAATAATCTATGGGGCTTATCACAAAGTCGGAGGGTCATTAGAGGACTTGTAGTTAGATTCTAAGCATGCTAATTCAGTCTCAATTCCTGCGAGGCGTTCTCATCTTTCGTTTTTCAGAAACTTTTCGTAGGAAATAATATGGCCTCTGATCACAACTTTAAAAGTTTTCCATAAAGTAGAATCTGTAACATCTTTTGTATCGTTAGAAATTTTATCATCTAGGAATTTACAAAATGTCTCTTCTAATAGCAAGGATTGGTTTAAGCGCCAGGAATACTGTTGTCTCTAATGGTTAAGGTCAAGAGTCAGCGAGACTGGAGAGTGGTCCGAGATTAAAAGTATATGAAGAATTATTCCTAAATATTTTTCTTGTGATACTTGCTCAATAGGGACCCCATTGATCTGAATATTCAAGGACTGTAACGACGTAACTATCTAAACGGTAGATAGTGGGTATTTTTACTCTCTTTTCCAATTTAAATAAAGAAAGTAACTATCTAAAGGCAAATAGTAGGTATTTTTACTCTTTTTTCACCTTTAATAGAAAGAAAGTAACTATCTAAAGGCAGATAGTACGTATTTTTACTCTTTTTTCACCTTAAAGTGAAGAAAGTAACTATCTAAAGGCAAATAGTAGGTATTTTTACTCTTTTTTCACCTTTAATAGAAAGAAAGTAACTATCTAAAGGTGGATAGTGGGTATTTTTACTCTTTTTTCACCTTTAATAGAAAGAAAGTAATTATCTAAAGGCAGATAGTGGGTATTTTTACTCTTTTTTCACCTTTAATAGAAAGAAAGTAACTATCTAAAGGCAGATAGTGGGTATTTTTACTCTTTTTTCACCTTTAAGTAAAGAAAGTAACTATCTAAAGGCAGATAGTGGGTATTTTTTACTCTTTTTTCAACTTTAATAGAAAGAAAGTAACTAAAACTCTCATCACACAGCGGACAGATCTGCAGCTGCAAGCCGCTGTGCTGTGGGCTCCCCAAGAGCTGTGTTCACCTGGAGACCCTAGTAAGAACTCAGCGAAGGTATTTCCATATAAAATAATAAAGAGAAGCGATTAGTTCCGAAGAGGGGTTGAACGACATGGAACCGTTACTTCAGAAAAGAGACTCTGTAACATCAAACTAGCTCTGTAGCGCTCACAGCACTGTAGCTGCAGCGCTTTGGTGTTCCGCCATTTTGTTTGTAGCCTTTGACCTTAAAAACCGCTTAAAAACAAACTAAACAAAAAAGGAAAAAAAAAATCAGAAAACTTACACTTACAAAGACGACATAATTTGAAACATCAGTCTTAAATTGTTATTATTACTCAGATAAACTAGAATAAAAACAGGAACACCTTAACTACTCCATGTGGGATGAGCCTGTCTAAGAAGAGAAAATAGTCGTATTTCGCATTTCCAATTTCCATTGGCTTTTTTGGAGGCAGGAAATATGGCTGCCATCTCGAAGCGGTAGTCCTACGCTTTTAGCTCAAAATAGGTAGTACAATTAATCTGCATTATGCAACAGTAGCTGCTTTATATGCAAATGTCTGTAAAACCTTGTCAATGTGCCACTGATGTTAAAAAAACACAATTTGCATATGTGATGTTTCCATTAAATAAGAAACGGAATTAATATCACATTGAAATGAGTTTGTTCAGTGATAAGTCATTAAAAAATATGCTGCGTGATCATCCTCCAACTACTTCCTGTTGTCTTCTTCGTGGTTTCCACCAGCGACAACATCCTGTTGTTGATCATGTGACTGGTGTGATGTAAAAAATGTGTTTCCATTGCATTTTTGCAAAATAAAGCAATTTCTGTACGGTAAAATAAAAACATCAAAGTGCCAAAACTATCGAAAAACAATGGTGTGGTTCCATTAAGTGAATTTATTTTCGAAATGTTAAATTGCACAATTATGGTAAATGGAAACGCAGCTACAAACAAGGTAAACGTTTTAGATTAATCACATGCGTTAGCACAAAAAGGACACAAAGACTCGCCCCATATTTGCTCCTAAAAATAACAATAAAATAAAACAAAAATATGTTGATGATGTTGACGCCAGTGATGCTACGGTGAAATACAACGATGGTGCATTTCAGGATTCAGCAAACTCGAGACAGAACTCTCAGTTTTTCGCTCACCGCTCACAGTCAGAGCTTCTGATTTGCCCGTTGACCTGCAACTTGAAATCATTGATTTTGAGTGTGATGTGGAATTGAAGGACAAATTTGCATCAGTTGGCTTGGACACATTTTACAAGTGTCTCCTACCAGGCTGTCCTAAATTGCACTGGCTGCAAATATGTCCATGTTTGGGACTACCTGCCTTTGTGAGCAAATTTAGTCACTAATGAATATAAATAAAATAAAGCTGCGCTCAAAGCTCACACATAAGCACTTTAATGACTCTCTGAAATTGGCTGCTGCTCAGGACATGATGCCTGATATTGATGTACTTGTCCAGGATAAAAGATGCCAAATTTCAGGGGCAAAAACTTAGTAAAACTATATCCTATGGAATGTTACTGACAACGTTGCACTATAAAAAAAATACAGCTTTGAATATTTGCTGAATTAATTCTGTTAAAGTTAGTGCTAGTCAGTAACAGATTTGCAACAAAGAGTTTTGTTGAGTAAAATATTTCTCATGCATGCAATACATGTTATGTATGCACATCTTTCTATATGTATACATTTTATGCAAGTTTGGAGGGGGATGCATTTTCTGGCTAAGGAAATTATTTGCCTGTCAACATCTGCTTGCCCTATATATTTTCCCCAAATATTGTCCTATTGATATGAAACTCATACCAGCAGCTCATGGAACAAGTGTGATTATGTAGGGTTATTTCAATCTTAACTCTTTATTTCTTCAAGATAAGAGGGGGATGCATTTTTTGGCAAAGCTAATTATTAGCTTGCTGATATATACATGGCCTGTCTACTTCCCACAAATATAATCTTATTGATATGAAACTCATACCAGTAGTTTGTAGAATAGGTGTGATTATGCAGAAAGGCTTACTATGTGTCTGAGTTAGCAGGGATGCTTATTTTGGCACAGCAAATTATTAGCCTGCCGACATTTGCAAGCCCTGTTTTTCATCTCAAAATGTGTCAATACAGATATGAAAGTCATACCAGTAACTTAGTGGTAACAGGACTGTAATCTTGTATATCTAAAGTGGTTTATTGCCTCGTGGTAAACGCACCATAATGGTGCGTTCACACCAAACACGCTATTATCAGAGCGTCCATCGGAAAACATCGGCTACAGCTGACGCGTCTGACGCGCCTCCATATAAACTGTGAATGTAAACCAGATGCGCAAAACGATAGGTGTAGAGCAAAACGTCATGTGCCTGAATTCTAATGGTGCGTTCACACCAAACACGTTACTTGCATCAAAAACGCCTCCGATGCTTCAAGTTCGACTCGTGTGCACTTTGAATGCAGACGCTTGATGCCAAATGCTTGACAACTAGCATTTGGTGCGTCTGGTGTACATTGAAAGACTGTGTGGAGGCGCGTCGAGGGCACGTCAGCTCTAGCCGTTGTTTTCAATTGGACGCTCTTGACGCGTCAAACGTTCCAAACGATTCAAAATGCGCAACGGCCTTTGACGAGCCTCCACATAAACTTTGACTGTAAACCAGACGCACCTGACGCTCAAAACGCGTTTGGTGTGAACGCAGCAAAGTGGACACGCGTCGAACTTGAAGCTTTGGGCACGTTTTTGACATAACGCGTTTGGTGTGAACGCGTTAGACCATTAGACAACCCCAAACCTTGACATTACCAGAACACAAAACTACTCCTAACCTCAGTCTAAACTGTGGATTGCTGGAATCAACAGACGACTAGATCATTCGCACACCTGATATAAACTTATTGCATCTTTGATGGTGCTGTTTTCATTATATCCTATGCATGTATAACATAGGACCTGACCAGACAACAGGTCAGGTCTGCATGTTTACTATTAACAATTTTCACCCCACTGTTGCCAACTCAGTGACTTTCTTGCCACATTTAGCGACATTTCAAACAAACAAAAAAAATTGGTATCGGCCAAAATCAAAATTGGCAGGTCAGGCTCTTTAAAGATCGGTAACCGCCAATTTTTTTTTAGAAACATTACATTACAAAGACATATCAAGACAAACCTTTATCTTGGCTTTTTTCTATTTTTCCTATTTTCTATCTCCCTGAAAGATAAGTCCTTTTTCGAGACATTGTTTTGCTAACTTATCTTCTACCAGAGCTTTGGACATTTTGATGAACATTGCACATTACACGGCAGCTCATATTACCAGCGAAGCTTGCATGACCTACCACTGCCACCAGGGGGTCACCAAGAGCATGTTTTTTTCTTTTTGTCCATAAAATATTGACTTCTACATACATTATCAAATATATTATTGTAAAAACAAATCACTTCACGATGAAATTGTGTGTTTTTGTTATTATAATGACATTGAAATTGTTCCTAAGAAGAAAAGAAAAACCAGCTCTTCTGAGGGGGCCCCTTGGTGGCCCTGGGGCCCTAAGCGGGTGCGTCGTTTGCTTATGCCTTGGGCCGGCCCTCGGAGTAAGTCCACAAGTGACCTGGTAGATATATTGAAAGCATAGAGAGCTGCATCTCGTACACGTGTGTTGAGTTTTTTGCTAGAATAGCGCTGGTCACTTTTGATTGTTTGTGCGTGGGACGTTCAATGCGCGCATGGAGTTTAATACACGCTAGTGGGAAATTAAAATGGTGCTTTTCTCGGCTTTTGTCATGAATTTGACCCCATGTCATCAAACTTTTACACAGGTGTGTCACAGACAATTCACATTTAATTCTTTCACCTTATTAACATTAAGCACAAGTGGGCAGAGTACCCAAAAATTGCACTCAATTAAAAGTATCATTAATTCAACATATTTTTATTCAAGTAAAAGTAAAAAGTAGCCATCCAAGAAACTACTCAAATAAGAGTAAAAATGTATTTGGTAAACATCCATCCATCCATCCATTTTCTGTTCACCCTTGTCCCTAATGGGGTCGGGAGGGTTGCTGGTGCCCATCTCCAGCTACGTTCCGGGCGAGAGGCGGGGTACACCCTGGACAGGTCGCCAGTCTGTCGCAGGGCAACGCAGAGACATACAGGACAAACAACCATGCACACACACACTCACACCTAGGGAGAATTTAGAGAAACCAATTGACCTGACAGTCATGTTTTTGGACTATGGGAGGAAGCCGGAGTACCCGGAGAGAACCCACGCATGCACAGGGAGAACATGCAAACTCCATGCAGAAAGACCCCGGCCGGGAATCGAACCCAGGACCTTCTTGCTGCAAGGCAACAGTGCTACCAACTGCGCCACTGTGCAGCCCTATTTGGTAAACAAGTCTTCTCAAGTACTGAGTAGTGATGAGAATAAATAAGTCTGTGTTTTCCTTCTTTCTTTGTTAGCTAGTTGCTAAGCTAAAGCTAAAAGAAATGTCATGTTAGGAAACACCCTCAAGGATAAGATTATATTATACTAGGAGCTAAGGAACGAACTCTTTGGGGCGTAACTAGAGGCTAACAAAGGAGATCACAACCCCTTCTGGGGACCATTTTGACATGCTACCTTGTAAAGGTGGCATGTGAAATGGACCAGCTATATCCATCCATCCAGCCATCCATCCATTTTCTGTTCACCCTTTGTCCCTAATGGGGTCGGGAGGGTTGCCGGTGTCTATCTCCAGCTACGTTCCGGGCGAGAGGCGGGTTTCACCCTGGACAGGTCGCCAGTCTGTCGCAGGGCAACGCAGAGACATACAGGACAAACAACCATGCACACACACACTCACACCCAGGGAGAATTTAGAGAAACCAATTGACCTGACAGTCATGTTTTTGGACTATGGGAGGAAGCCGGAGTACCCGGAGAGAACCCACGCATGCACAGGGAGAACATGCAAACTCCATGCAGAAAGACCCCGGCCGGGAATCGAACCCAGGACCTTCTTGCTGCAAGGCAACAGTGCTACCAACTGCGCCACTGTGCAGCCCTATTTGGTAAACAAGTCTTCTCAAGTACTGAGTAGTGATGAGAATAAATAAGTCTGTGTTTTCCTTCTTTCTTTGTTAGCTAGTTGCTAAGCTAAAGCTAAAAGAAATGTCATGTTAGGAAACACCCTCAAGGATAAGATTATATTATACTAGGAGCTAAGGAACGAACTCTTTGGGGCGTAACTAGAGGCTAACAAAGGAGATCACAACCCCTTCTGGGGACCATTTTGACATGCTACCTTGTAAAGGTGGCATGTGAAATGGACCAGCTATATCCATCCATCCAGCCATCCATCCATTTTCTGTTCACCCTTTGTCCCTAATGGGGTCGGGAGGGTTGCCGGTGTCTATCTCCAGCTACGTTCCGGGCGAGAGGCGGGGTTCACCCTGGACAGGTCGCCAGTCTGTCGCAGGGCAACACAAAGACATACAGGACAAACAACCATTCACACACACACACACCTAGGGAGAATTTAGAGAGACCAATTAACCTGACAGTCATGTTTTTGGACTGTGGGAGGAAGCCGGAGTACCCGGAGAGAACCCACGCATGCACAGGGAGAACATGCAAACTCCATGCAGAAAGACCCCGGCCGGGAATCGAACCCAGGACCTTCTTGCAACAGTGCTACCAACTGCGCCACTGTGCAGCCTGGTCTTGGTCGGAGCACAGGGGGTCTGGGTCTCGGGTGGAACACAGAGGGTCAGGGTCTCGGGAGGAACACAGAGGGTCAGGGTCTCGGGAGGAACACAGAGGGTCAGGGTCTCTGGAGGAACACAGAGGGTCAGGGTCTCCGGAGGAACACTGGGGGTCTCGGTCTCGGGTGGAACACTGGGAGTCTCGGTCTCGGGTGGTGACTGGTGGGATCAGACATTTGTTAATCGCCAGGGTGTAGTCTGAATCCAGTCCCATTTCTTCCAGCAGCAGCGGAGATGGCAGGATCTCTACGTCCCTGTAGAGATCCCGCTGAGCCAACTCCAACTGCTGCTGGATCCACGCCTCCTGGTCGTGCTGGGCCATAAGCTGCATTCTCACCGTTCGGTATGGTCGGGTCCTTCTGTCATGAAGTGCGGGTGGTGAGAGAGGTGAGGCAGATGCAGCGGACCCAGGTATGAGGAATAATGATGATTTTAATGGTGAAACTCAGTCCAAACAACGAACAGCAGGCACAAGGAAACACTGACAACAACTAGACTCAACATTGACGACGACAAGGACCCGACGAGGAACAAGGAACACAGGTGGAGTTAAATACACGGGAGGGTAATCACAGAGACGAGACACACCTGGGAACAATCAATGGGAGGACAGGACAACGAAGAAACTTAAGGACACAGAAAACTCTAAATAAACACAGAAAAACACAGATCCTGACAACTATGAGTGTAACTGGTAAACCTTTTATGGATGCAAAAGCAAGAACCCCACACTTGATGACCTCGTGTTTCTGTGTTTGATATGATGTAAAGCACTTTGAAATGCCTTGCTGTTGAAATGTGCTATACAAATTTTATTTTTTGTTGATTGATTGATGCATACCCGGCTTTTTACCAAACCACCTTCTTAGTTACTGTAAATTTAGCAACCAGTTGCTTATGGTAGTAGTCTTATGACTGTTGAATTTTGGTCCCTAAAGTCTCATGACTGTCTGAACTTATGCTTTATATTATGTCTTTATTTTTATGTTACTTGTGGACTTTGTGTGGAAAAGGTTTCTCTACTTGCCACTCTTCAGATGATCTGCCAGAGCTGGTTTTTGCAGCTGCAAGAGATGCAGATAAAGAAGTCAACTTCTCTCAAAGTGACTGAGTGAGAAGTTAGGTCTCAGAATTTGTCTCCTAAACACTTTTGCACTTCTTCTCAAAGAAAGTCTTGTAAATTTGTATGACAGGACTCATTCTGTTTTTGTTCTCATTGCGTACAAGATCATTTAATAAACCTGAATAAGTTCTTTTCAACTTAACGGTGCTTGGATAATTTTGTTTTTCCACCACCTACTTGCCCTCTCATCATGGTCATGATCATCCAGGTTCGCTTAATGAAAAAAACTCAGTCAAATGAAGCAACCATAGGAAAAGAAGTCCTTTCTTGTCTTTGGGCTTGAGCGATGGCTGTGCTGATCTACAGCCCAGTAGATCAACAGGTCGTTAGAGACCCAGACCACACCGTACGGTACCAAAACCCACAACACATTCAAAGTAACCAAAAGCCCCTTCATTCTGAAGTTCAGGTCGGGCTTCAACAAGTCATCTTCACCATGTTTAGATATTTGAATTCACGGGGCGGAAAACGTAGACAAATTGATTGAACTCACAGATGGTGATTTTGATCAAACTTTTATTATAATCAACAAATTTAATTGTGCACAAATCAAAGTCACAACACACACCCACACACACATTCAAGCCACATTTACAGTCCGATATGTTATATTTGTCTCACACACACACACACGCAACCTCACAAACACAGATACATCATTACCATTAAATTGCATTTAAAAGCAACGGCTTTTTTATGAAGGGTGGCATACAGATCAGGTTTATTCAATAATCTCCAGCCAGAGTGATTCCATATTGGCCTGCTGATTATTTTTTAAGCCTGATGAAGTGGTACAACTGCAACTCATCTCACAGCTTCTAAGGGGACTTCATTGTGCTAAGGTTTGAGTGTGTGTGTCTACTTGGTGACCTGCAGGGGGAGTACACAGACCCCTGGAGACAGGCTCCCCCTGCAGGAACTAAGCAGGTATTGAGAATGGATTATTAACACAAATTCCACATGATTTTCATTAAGCTAATTAGAATATTCATGTACTGTGCAACAACATTTCTGAAAGAAACCAAAATATGTGTGACTGTATAGTCACCTGGAGCTGCTGCAGAGAAGATTCTTTGGACTCCAGCTTTAGCTGATGGGATACAGGGGCAACAAAGTGCAGAGGCAGCAGCCTTTAAACCATCTTTGGATGGTTGAGGCGTAACATAACGCCTGCTCAGGAATCACATAAGTGCAAAAATATAATTATTATACCTTTCATTCTGGGATGCTTTGAATGTGATTTGTAGCTTAAAAGAAAAAGTGCAAACAAACTGATTTTTTAGTGCAGCGTGTTTATACTAAGGTGCCAAGAGGATGTAAAATTGTGTCTCTGCAACTCTAGAAAGTCCTTCAGGGAACCGAAAGGCTACATGATCTTCTGGGTCCTCAAAAGGAAGGTGAGATGAGGGATGATTCAAGACCTTTGCACAGTTTTGGAAGAGTTCAGTGGTGTTCTAGCCATACGTACTGTAGACAGACAGAGATGGAAGCATGTGCCACATTCCTCCACCACATCTGCAGAAAAGGTCAGCAGAGGTCAGATCTCTCTCTCATACGTGTGCATGAATGTTTTAAAGGAAAGGATCTCGGCGTAGCTCCGGCTGGTTCTCCGGAACAGGTCTAGGCCTGTGAGCAGCTCCACATCTCTGATCCGGGCCGTGTGCATCTTCATCAGGTCCTCCACCCAGCGGGACTCATCCTCAGAGCTCTGTTGGGTTGGGGTCACACACAGAAAGTCATGTCCGCTGCTCTCAGAAACAGCCGTGTGGACAGGTAGGACCAGAACTTGAAAGGTACATGCGATGTGATTGGTACTTACGTTGCAGGTCTCGTCGTTGTTGGGTCGGTGTGGGAGGATGAAAGTGGCGCTTCTCAGTGCACCGTTGCATAAGTGTGCAGTCTGTGTGGCGTCCAGGCAGCTGGTCATCACCACAAAGTAATGAGTCGGGATGGGGACGACTCCACTCACATGGCTGGAAAAGATTTCACCTTTTAGTCAGGAGTCTGCTGACTCTGACTCAGCAATTCTTTCTAAAAATTATGACAGTCTGACATGAACAGCTTATGAAGAACAAAGTCCAAATAAAAATGGTCTTTTTTCAATGGCTGAAGGTTTTTCTTGGTTTCCCTTCCTTTTGGTTGAACTTACATTCAGTCTCTTCCTTCTGTCTGACTGTGGCAAAATATTGTTATGATGATTAATGTGGACAAGTGCAGGTAAAAGTGAGACCTAAAAGCCTATCTACACAAGAAAAAATTAAAAGTTGATTTCTTAGTTTCTGAGAGAAGCACCACTGAGTGCTAGTTAGTGACGCTTCCTCCACCCAACCAAGACAGACGGATGGTTAAAAACTGATGGTTTGAAGAATAGTTTTCTCAGCACCACTCACTTATCAGTTGGAGTAAACTTCTAAAAAGACTTTGTCCACTTTCCTGTTCTACTGCTGCGAACCTGCCTGTTCAGCCCAGCGAATTCCCCCTTTGGTCAGCCACAGTCTCTGATTGAGAGATATGGAAGGTAACCTGTCTTTATACCAACCCACCAATCAATGGATGACTGCAAACATCCCCATCTGGCCGGCCCCAATGGAACCACAGCTCTCAGGACTCCGCTCCGACTGGGGGCCCTCAAGGCAAATGCAAAGGCACCCAATCCCGGTTTGGAACCAACCGGGCTGGGGCCTGCAGTTCATCGAGTCTAGTTAGACTCAGAAGGGCCGCATGACCTGACACCTCCGCCGAGGATGACAGAGTCTTGCCGTCTGTGAGCCGACCCAGAGGACCAGTTCTCTGTCCGACAGGCCACAAAAACTGACACATTTGGATATGTTCAAACATTTTAATATTTGGACATATCCAAATGTTTCCTTTGCAAACATTTTTATATGTCAGTAATTAGTTACAGGTGGACATGTGGGCATCCTAGGATCCAGTGGAGTTAGATTAGGATTAAAGTTAAGATGTAGGTTTTAACCTTGGGTTACTGAGAGTCCAGTAAGCCCCAAATAACCATTAGAGATTTGTCCATAGTTAGAATAAAATTCTGAATGCTCATTTATTATTTCAGAAATGTTCCCTATATTTTTAATAGCAGTGGTCAAGTTGTTTATTTTTTCTGTCTATGTACTTAACCTTCATTTGTTACTTTTGTTCCCTATATTTATAATTAGTAGAGGCTAGTAAATATCAATTTCACCGACTAATGTTGAACTTTCATTTGATTATTGGATTCTCACAATTTTCTCATAATCTGTAGCTCATAGATCATTACAACAGCTTCATAAAAATATAAATCCTAATCTTGAAGAAAATGTACACTTTAGATTTATTTCAACTATAGGATAGTTTGAGTATAAAACTGATATATTGCTTTATATCCATCCATCCAACCTAGTTTAAAACCTCGCAGCCAGAAAGCATTAAAGAAACTCATTAGAAACAAAGTTTAGGGAAATAAGAGATGAATGAAGACTTTTGCACTGATATGAACTATTCAGACAATTCACATGAATGACTGAATGAATGAATGAATGAATGAATGAATGAATGAATAAATGAATGAATGAATGAATGAATGAATGAATGAATGAATGAATTCTCCTACTCTCTGATTGTCTCAGCCGAGTCTCTGACTCCATCATAATTGTAGTCAAAGATGGGTCCAACAAGAATGTTCACTCCGTTCCTCTCAGTGGCGTATTTCTTCACCAGAGCTTTCTGAAAGTAAGTCCAGATTCCTGAGTGGGAGTGGGAGTGTGGGGAGAGAGAAGGACGTGGCAGACGTGGGAGTGAATGGTGGAAATGATTATTAAAAACATTGTTAAAACTTCTGAACCTAAAATGAGGAATGTATCAGGATTTCATGAAGTGAGAACTTACTCTTAAATGCAGGATACATGGGCACGGTGTTGGTGATGAGGATAGCATCTTCTTTTCTCTCCAGGTTTGAGGAAAACTCTGTGAACACACACAAGATATTCCAACTGATCCCACTGATGATTTTCTGTCCAAATCACAGTTATTCATGACTTTAAATCCTAATAAGACCAAGTGAAGTGAGTGGCTGCAATGTGACTAACTATGGAAATGTCTCTCAGGGGTTATGATTACTTTAGCAGTGTGTGGTGGTGTCCACTGAGGTTGAGTGTGTTTTTGGAAGCCTGCAGTGGATATTCACTTACGCGGCGGGTACAGGAAGGCATATGTGACATGTTTCTCTGCTCTGTAGTCGGAACACGATTGGCTGAAGGGCGGTGGGACTCTGGCGTCCGGTCTCACACAGTTGGACAGAGACTTAGGCAGAGGAGACAGCTCTACCTGGATGGACAAAGAAAATGTTACCCCACTTTTACCACTAGGGGGTGCAAGAAGCAAGAGGTTTGCTTGGATCTCTTTAGTGTTTCACAGAAAGACTTTTGAGTATAGTACATGCAAAGAGTGTGTCTTTGACCGTCCGAAAGGAGGGGTCAGGCTGGGCGGTACCTGTCTGCTGACGGTGTAGGATGTCCAGAGGGGCATGAACAGGGTTGCACTGTAGCTGCTGATGTAGTCGCTGTGACGTAGGATGGTGTATTTATCATGGAAGAGGACAGCAGGTCGGCCGTACGGCAGGTACCTGGTGTCTGAGGGACGGAGCACACAGAGGAACACGGCACAGAGAGGCACCAATGTAACAAGGTCCATTTATACGGGTTAGACTGCAGCATGGAGGCTGAATCCTGCTGACAGCAGTCTGACTGAGGCAAACATCTGGCTCTATGAGCAAACACTTCATTTCACATGTCAGATATAAGTGAGAGTTAATACATAAAAAAAATCCTCCCTGAACTTTGTTACATCATGACCATAAATGTTAATGGGTCTTTCTGGAATTTAATTTGTATGGAAGTCCCTTTTTGCCATGGAAGAAAAGAAAAAGTTATACAGTGATATTCTGGATGCATTCACACGAGCTCTGTTCAGTCTGCTTTAGTCTAACTCTGGTTCAGTTGTTTAGAAAGTCTGGTTCGTTTGGGGAGGTGAGAACACATTATCAAACTAAGAAACAAACTCTGGTCCGCCTACAATCCTCGTTCTCGGTTCAGTTGATGGGAACTCTTGTGTTGTTAGAATTCATATGTGAATGCTAAGTTGACCAAAGAACACTCCAAAGACAGGAAGTGGACTATAGCGTGGGGCATTCTGGGTAAATACAACCAAAACAAACATGCAAGTCGACCAGCAGAAATGGCTCATGGTCTTTTATCAACCACTGTAATCTGATGCCAATCCATTGTGTTTGCAATTTTTGAAGAAAGAAGATGCACTCAGTTATCCAACAGGTTTGGTTTGTTTCGCTCAGTGCAGTGTGAAAGGGAACCACAGCAGCTAAAAATGGAACAAATGTTGCAACTGTGCTCCCCAATGGAACAAAGTCTACCAGACTGCCAGGTGTGAACATGCCCTCAGAGTCATGATTATGAAATACTACAGAAACAGTGTGACTTTTCTCATAATTACTGCTTTTGTTATTGCAAATGTCACTTTCAACTTTTGAACTTTTATTTTTTTCTCATGGCAGCTTGGCTTCCATACATTTGACACACCAACAGAAATAAATGAATTATTATGAAGTGGAGGGAAAATGATACATGATTCTCAAAATATTTATTTATTTATTTTTTAAATCTTAGATGTTGCTGACAATTATTTTTGGACTGTACAATTGTAAGATAATACTGGACAGGAATATTGAAAGGATCTTTATTGTAAAAATACCTTTTAAATTCACCACCTTTATTCCAGCTAACAAAATTTCTACCTGACAATGCAAAATATCTGTATGAGATATTAATTACAGTTTGTAAAAAAAATCTGTCACCAGACGCTGGCTCCACCCTGAACCTCCCACTGTAGTAAACAGACAGAGTGTGATAATGAAATCTGTCAGATGGAAAGATTTACATTCTCAATCCATCTTCAGCTGAATGGGTGTCCTATGTTAACCAAACACAACATGCACGAATATTGGATTGATAAGAATTAATTAAAAGAGACGATTCATCTTTCAGGAAGTGTCTATGTGCTGTACAATTTCTTATATAAAAGTAATGTCTTTTCAAAATACTGTAATAATGTATTGTTTCCTCTTTGTGTTCTGTTTTCATTTAGTTTTGTTTTGTTGTTGTAAATGTTAAAGAGAAGGAATTTTGTAATCGATCAGACTGGAACTGGAACTGTGACCTTGAGGTAGAATCAAACTTTTGTAATCTCAATGCTTCAAAAGTAAAGAATATTAATAAAAAAAAAACATAAATGTGCTCTCTATAAATCTCGTCTTTATGGAAGAAGGGCAGTTTGATATGTGGTGGACACAACAATCATATTAAAAAAGTGTTTCTGTCAGATTAAACCAAACTGAACGTTTTGGTCTACAACTGACCCTCGCCTATTCATAGATTGACATGAGTGAATTTTTCTGTGAAATGTTGTTAAATTATTTGTGGAACATCCACCCATTCAGTGATGTTTTTTGTAAAGCATATCTAAAATATTTGAAAGTAAGTGCAGCTCAGGCAGCTGAACTAGCCAATCCTGGAGCCCCATTCATTTTTCTGGGTGGTGATTGGCTGTACCCCAAGCAGCAAAAACACAGTCCCAAGATGGCTTCCACTGCATGCATTAATGCACATTAAGGAATACTTGGTGTTTGAACTTTTAAAATAAGCATTT